>NC_064927.1:390400753-390703783 GCF_023897955.1 Schistocerca gregaria | reverse complement strand
TCTTACGGGACCCAAATGCCGAGGTCATCTATCCCTAAGCTAACACACTACTTCATCTAACTGAATCTAACTTACGCTAAGGACAACACACACAACCATGCCCGAGGGAGGACTCGAACCTCCGACGGGGGGAGCCGCGCTACATTTGATTAGGGTTTACACTGCACGTTTGCACTAGCCTTTATAGTTTTCTAAAACATTATCAGCAATCCAGGTAAGTGGCGCCGATGCAGTTCCCCGAGTTGTCCTGCAGCTGAGACGAAGTACCTGCCGTTTCATCACATTCTCCACAAAGCTCACTGTTATCACGGTATTAGGCAATTAGGCTACAAAGAACCAAAAATTTGTCCTTGCACAAATCGGTCCTATAAGGTGCCATTGGCTAATACTCTGGGGCCGTGTTACACTACTGGCCATTAAAATTGCTACACCATGAAGAAATGCAGATGATAAACGGATAGTCATTGGACAAATATATTATACTAGTACTGACATGTGCTTACATTTTCACGCAATTTGGGTGCATAGATCCTGATAAATAAGTACCCAGAACAACCACCCCTGGCCGTAATAACGGCCTTGATACGCCTGGGCATTGAGTCGAACAGAGATTGGATGTCGTGTGCAGGTACAGCTGCCCATGCTTACGTACGTGTTGTGAGCGGCGAGGGGGAAACTGTTTTGTTATTCTGCGCAACAGATTAATGTGAAATGTATCCTTTATACCCTGTGGCTCCTGCAACAAGCAATTTCCACCCCCACAAACTACTACCGAAGTCAGACAGACGCTCCTAACGTTCTAAACAGAAATGCCTGAAAAACTTTCAGCAATAAATATCTTATAAAGTCGTCCGCTGTAAGGAAATTACACAAAAATTCACAAAATTTCTTACGTAACTAGTGGGCTACTTGGGTACTGGAGTAGTGCTAGTTAATGTAAGAAAAACATGAAACTAATGAAAATGATTATTCATTTTTTTGCAAAAATCCTGAGAAATAACAATGGCACTTTTGGTTATGAGTGTAACTAGTTATTTCCGGGTTCTTTTCGGAATGTGAAGTTACCTCTTAAGGATAGGATTCGCTAATGAAATTTCTATACAAAGTTTAAGATTGTTATTGACTTGGAAGAATGGCTGAGAACCGCGCCTACTCAACTTGAATAATTATCCGTTAGAATGTTGCCAGGTACGGTCAAGGCTGTCGCGTGTGAAATGCAGTGAAGTGTACTGTTGTGGAGGACATATGGGGCTCGCAAGAACTGTAGCGCACAATACCGTAAGCTGCGATGACTGCTGTCTGCGCCGCTTGCTGCTGACAAATAAGATAACTCTCGTTCTATGTGGACTGACCTTCGCGAATCAAACTCTCCCTAAGCCTTGATGAAGTCAAGGACTCCTATTCACCCCTCGTCTAACTGTCTAATAACCTGCATCCATTCATGTCCATTGTGCATTCCGACGGACTTGGGTGATTCCAGCAGGACAATGCGACGTCCCACAGGTCCAGAATTGCTACAAGTAATTGCAGTAACACTCTTCTGAGTTTAAACACTTCCGCTGGCGACTAAACTCCCCAGACATGAACATTGTTGAGCATATCTGGGATGTCTTCCAACGTGATGGTCAGGAGAGATCTCCACTGCGCCGTACTCTTACAGATTTATGGACAGCCCTGCAGGATTCATGGCGTCAGTTCCCTCCAGCACTACTTCAGAAATTAATCGATTTCATAAAACGTCGTGTTGCGTCACTTCTGCGTGCTTGCGGGACCCCTACACGGTATTGGGGAGGTTTACCAGTCTCTTTGACCGTTCAATGTATAATAAAGAAATGTGCAGCCCATGTTCATCCATACGTTTATTAGAGTTCGCTTGAAAGTATGCAGCAAATCTGGTACGAACTTTTCGAGCCGCGCGGTGTGGCCGTGCGATATGAGGCGCCATGTCAAGGATTGCGCGGTCCCTTCAACCGGAGGTTCGAATCCTCCCTCGGGCATGGATGTGTGTGTTGTTCTTAGCATAAATTAGTTTAAGTAGCGTGTAAGTCAAGGGACCGATGACCTCAGCAACTTGGTCCCTTAGGAATTCCCATACATCTGAACGAACAAGAACTTCTCGAGACTTTTGGTAACAACGTAAAACAATGATCTGTCTTCATATAATAGTTATGAATATATCATAAATATCGTTTCTAGTGTAATATGGGCGTTAGCTGTACGTATCGCGTTGTCTTGTTGCGTTTCCGGCCGTCCCCGGAGCTTGAGCAACCGGCAGGCGAACCATGGGCGGAGTCCACACACGGCTGTCAGTCCCGAACTCCCAGCTCACAGCTTACACCCACGCAAAGCGGCGCCTCGTCCGACAGTACGCTGAAGGCCAGACTCAGTACAGCGCACAACGGTCGCCCTGCCTAAACTGCAATTGACGCAAAACACATTCACCTTGGTGTTTCGGCCGACAGATTTCAGTTCGTTACCATGGCGACGAGTGCTCAACAAAAATGTGGAAATTTCCTGAAGTGTGCAGTGCAGATGTAACAGTCGCAAAAAAAGAAGATTGTGACGAAAAATAAGGGGAAAGCATCTGCAAAAGTCACTGCACAGTTGGACGTCCCATTCGCGATCCCTGTCAGCACCAAAACACACTAAGGGAGCTCCATTAGTAAGGAAATGTAGTGCGAGCTGAAATTCCAAAACCACTAACCAGTGTTGTAAATGCCCGTATCAGGAAAGCATGGTACCTAAATCCTTAAACATGAAGTATGGAGCATTAGAAAAGAGTCATTTAGTAGGTTGGATCTTGCTTCACATTGTTTCCAACTTCGGGCCGAGTTTACGGCCTAAGAGTGAAACATGGCTGAGGTTACGTGCTGATTTCGGCAGCTGTATCCTGCCATTTCATGGGCCCCTTGGTTATTCTGCAAGGTAGCGTGACTGTCAATGATTTTGGAGAGAAGGGTGCGTGATCGTTATATAACTTCATCATCGTTAACTCAACTTGTTCCTATTTTGCAGGAAAAATGGTATAAGATTGCCATGAAAACCATACAATACGTGCATTTATCCTTGTCGATACGACTGTGACCTGTTGTAAGTGTCAACTAGTTTCCTGCTCCTTATTATAAATGCTAATGAGTTCTGTTTTTGATGTTTCCATATTTTTGTCTACCCCTATATGCAGAAATGGTCTGGCGAAAGACATAATGTTATCTGAGTTGTATATATTTTGCGTGTGTTTATCCGTGTACTACTGCCTGTCGGTTGTCTGCGTAAACTGCGCCTAAGTGTATAAACGAAACTTGGTCTTTGAGGTTCTGTTGAAACAAACTGGAACTAAACGCCGTTTCTGGGATGATCAGGTATCAGTTATCCAGCCATGTTTGTTGTCTTCATTTTGATTGTCTGATTATCATACATTACTGCACATTAAATCTTATTTACTGTAAATTATTAATGTTCTTCGAAAGACCTCGAAAACCCCGAATTCGAAACACAGCTTTCTTACTTCACGTGAACAAGGAAAATTAACGATAAATTTACTGAAAAATGTTTTTGAGACGATTCTATGCAGTGCTGAGGCTTCTAAATACTACTTAAGCGCTGCAAAACTTACTTCATTGACTGGTGTAGGACATACCCACAGTTAATCTCAGGATGATGTTCCCTATGCTCCATATTAGCCTTGGATAAGGATGAAAAACTGCAAAATAAATAAAGTACCAAATGTTTAATGGTGTTTGCTTATTTTAGTGCAGGTGTTGATTAGTTTTCTCCTGCTTAAATGGTTCAAATGGCTCTGAGCACTATGGGACTTAACTTCTGAGGTCATGAGTCCCATAGAACTTAGAACTACTTAAACCTAACTAACCTAAGGACGTCACACACATCCATGCCCGAGGCAGGATTCGAACCTGCGACCGTAGCGGTCGCGCCGTTCCAGACTGTAGCACCTAGAACCGCTCGGCCACCGCGACCGGCTGCCCTGCTTATTTTTTTATTATTCCAGTGTTGGCTGTACTTACAAATTCTCATTATACTAATGAATAATGCGCACTAACACCTTCTCAGAAACTTACTGTACTTCCTTAGGAAGTTGCATAAATTATTGCATGTACAGCATCGCAGACAGAGGCTATTAAAAACCAAAGCAACGCGTAACGAAGTGTTCAAGATCACTAGATGGAACTTGTAAGAGAAACTGATACCGAGAAGTAATTACCACTCAGTTTTATGAGGAATGGTGGTCTTGCGTGTCAAACACATTACGACTGATGAAATCAGTCGTTGCCCTACGAAGAAGCAGTGGTCGTCTGCATCGAGAGGCAAATGGTTTCGCGGAAATGGAGGCTTGTTTACTTCGCGATAGCTGTGGGTTAGGCAGGCTTGAACTTATTTACGGCGACGAGGCCAACCGCCTAAATGTCACCTCGCGTTATGTCAGCGAGTTTCGTACTCGGTTCTCGATAGCACGTGCCCATTGCCCATTTACTTCTCCGTAACGGTTCCGAGTCGCTCGTCAGGGAAACGTTACTTATGTCGACACTTCACACGAATAACGTTCACCTAGGTGAGACGTCAAATGGATGCAGGATCGGTGTCGGTTACGGTGCAGAAATATTACACTAAAAAGAAAAAAAAATATGTTACGGGTCGCCATAGAACGATTCCAAGCTCTTATAAAGGGACTCTTGCTGTTAACCGTAACAATGAGCCAATAACTTCTTGCAACTTTATGCTTACTGTAAGAGAAACATGCCACATTTTACAAAAACTGGTAACGGGACTCTTTTTCAAGTCGCACTTTGTGAAAGAGGTATAGAGAAAGTAAAGCAAACTTAATCAGGAAGATGGGACTTCATTTCGGATAATACTGTCTTCAGGCTTACCGCTTCCCCCGGAAAGATTCATTCACAAAATCCGATGTCATTAACATAAAGAGATCTGGGAGGAAACGGCTTAAGCAAAGGGAAAGACAGAAAAATAAATTCTAAAACATCATTCGCGAAAACAGTGGTCTTTTGTCGGTGGCGAAATTTTAGTGGCTAAACCACGCATCAGATGTATGCCCAAATAACAAGAAAAAAATTTGTGATATGAAATAGATGTGAAACGTTGCTGATGACAGAAAATATTGGGATAATTTTTTTGCCTACTCTAAGAACACGGGTAGGTCATCTGACACTGCAGAAACGGTGTATTAACAGGATCTGGGACTGTTTCTAAGAAGCTACGGTGTAACAGAACATTGTTTGTAAGTCAAACATGGACTGTGGGGAAAAAAGATAAATTGGAAACATTTTAAACGTGTTGTTGTCAGAGGTTGCTAAAAAGCTTAGTCATAGAAACTACGAAATGAAGCGGTAGAAGAGTAGGAAAAGATTTAAATCATCATATTATTCCTGGGTATACAGAGGCGTTAAATTTGTTTAAAAAAGTCTTTTCTGCACGAGGCTATTTTTTAATAGACACAGTTTTTGTCTTATATCGTTGACCGCGCCGTGAATTTTTTATTTCAAGAGATATCCTGGCTCATTTTAATGTGTTGTGGTTGCTGACATCGTGACTACACTCGCGTATCTGTTGCACTTTGTCCTTTCTGTATACAAAGCTTCACATCTGTGATTGCGCCCATAGCTGCTACGCTTTGTTATACTGTTATTAGCCATTACATATTGTTCTGCCACAATGCTGTGTGGATCATGACGTTCTGGCAGTATGTAAGGTAAATTTAGTGTGATGTCTATTTCTAACGTTTAAGCGGACGAAATAAGCTAATCGCTGTTTCAAATAAGAGCCAGCTTACGCAGCAGAATGACTTCTTTCAGAGGAGGGCAGATATTCGTGGAAAATCCTTCGTGCACGCATTATACAGACATATATGTCACAACAGTTTCCGTTAACGTCAGACAGTCATATTTAATGAAACACATGTTCGAGGAATGCAGGATCGTTTTATTAAGTGATCTAAAAGTTCAGGAAGCGAGTAGGAGATCGTCGTAAGAAGCAGTCCAGTCAGTTCATAATAGTTCCGTAAGCAACATTTCGATTCAAGATCAGTCTTATAAATTCTAGAGTAGTTAAAAGATGAATATGCGACAACCAGAGAAGAGTAGGAAACAAAGAGGAAACGCAATGATGACCTGTAACACAGACCATTTTTCAGTCCGAGCCCGTGGCTTTACTTGTATAAGAGTGGTGTCCATTCTTCCCAACGGACTGTGTAATTCACTAGACGGTCTCGATCATAAATCTAATGAGGGTATATGGCCAAAAGTGGTCAATTCTGCCACATGGGCCAGTGTTGTAGTTGTTTTGGCTGATATTTTTCGGTCCCCAGACTGGTACCATTTCTGAGATCGAGAGACATCTCAATATTCGCTGGTGATAGCGATGTCGATGTGCAATCCAGTGGTTCCATGAAGTCGGGCACCAAACCAGCCCAGCAGCAAACTCCTGGTGTCGGTGACTCGAAGGAATGTGAGCGGCGGCAAGTTTTAGTGTACGTACCAAAATGTCACTAATGGCTCTCCCAAAGGCGCGGCGTCCTGAACCGAAGCAGGTAGATAATAGAGTGCACTGGGCCTTATACAATGGCTTAACTAGAGAGACAGGATACAAATTGCTTGTGTTTTCAACATCAAATATCGTCCTTAGAGGGAGAAGTTCGGGAGCTTAACAGGATCAAATTTAAAAGCATTCATCAATACCCTTTAGACAACTATGTGATGCACAAAGTCTTGAAAGATGGGAAAGGCCATCTTGGTTCAGTAACTATCTTAGAATATTTCTACGAAGGCAAAGAAAGGTCCCCACCTCCACCGCAGATTTAAACGAAGTAGAAACCGAGTTGGCAAACACAAGTTGAACGAAGCGAAAATGAGCGTAAGGCGAGAGGCGTTTAATGAATTTGAAAGTAATACACTACTGGCCATTAAAATTGCTACACCAAGAAGAAATGCAGATGATAAACGGGTATTCATTGGACAAATATATTATACTAGAACTGACATGTGATAACGTTTTCACGCAATTTGGGTGCATAGATCCTGAGAAATCAGTTCCCAGAACAACCACCTCTGGCCGTAATAGTGGCCTTGATACGCCAGGGCATTGAGTCAAACAGAGATTGGATGACGTGTACAGGTATAGCTACCCATGCAGCTTCAACACGATACCATCGTTCATCAAGAGTAGTGACTGGCGTATTGTGGCGAGCCAGTTGCTCGGCCACCATTGACCAGACGTTTTCAATTGGTGAGAGATCTGGAGAATGTGCTGGCCAGGGCAGCAGTCGAACATTTTCTGTATCCATAAAGGCCCGTACAGGACCTGCAACATGCGGTCGTGCATTATCCTGCTGAAATGTAGGGTTTCGCAGGGATCGAAAGAAGGGTAGAGCCATGGGTCGCAACACATCTGAAATATAACGCCCACTGTTCAAAGTGCCGTCAATGCGGACAAGAGGTGACCGAGACGTATAACCAATGCCACCCCATACCATCACGCCGGGTGATACGCCAGTATGGCGATGACGAATACGTTACAATGTGCATTCACCACGATGTCGCCAAACACTGATGCGACCATCATGATGATGTAAACAGAACCTGGATTCATCCGAAATAATGACGTTTTGCCATTCGTGCTCCCAGGTTCGTCGTTGAGTACACCATCGCAGCCACTCCTGTATGTGATGCAGCGTCAAGGGTAACCGCAGTCATGGTCTCCGAGCTCATAGTCCATGCTGCTGCAAACGTCGTCGAACTGTTCGTGCAGATGATTGTTGTCTTGCAAACGTCCCCATCTGTTGACTCAGGGACCGAGACGTGGCTGCACGATCCGTTACAGCCATGCGGATAAGATGCCTGTCATCTCGACTGCTAGTGATATGAGGCCATTGGGATACAGCAAGGCGTTCCGTATTACCCTCCTGAACCCACCGATTCCATATTCTGCTAACAGTCATTGGATCTCGACCAAAACGAGCAGCAATGTCGCGATACGATAAAGCGCAATCACGATAGGCTACAATCCGACCTTTATCAAAGTCGGAAACGTGATGGTACGCATTTCTCCTCCTTACACGAGGCAACACAACACCGATTCACCAGGCAACGCTGGTCAGCTGCTGTTTGTGTATGAGAAATCGGCTGGAAACTTTCCTCATGTCAGCACGTTGTAGGTGTCGCCACCGGCGCCAACCTTGTGTGAATGCTCTGAAAAGTTAATCATTTGCATATCACAGCATCATCTTCCTGTCGGTTAAATTTCGCGCCTGTAACGCGTCATCTTCGTGGTGTAGCAATTTTAATGGCCAGTAGTTTATTTTGCCAACATAATGACTAAAACCTTAAGCAGGTTCTTTAAAGTTAGAAAGTGACTCGAAATCATGCATTCTGTTGTTCACTGACTATACTGGCAACGCAACGGGAGATGGCAGAGAGAAAGCCGAAGTACAGAATTCTTCCGAAACAGCTTCTCCTTTCAATCATCGTACGAACGCTGTAGTAGCGGATATAGCGACAGCTGACCCCAGAATAGAGAAGTATCTAAAATCGCTCAACAGTAGAAAGCCATCGGAATCGTACGACGCTGACGTTCATTATCCTTATTTATTAAAATTATGAGCGTGAATACTTTCTTAAGGTTTACCACTTCCCTTGAAATTTTTAGTACACAAAATCCAATGTCCTCTACTGCGAATAAATCAGTAAGGAAAAAACACAAGAAAAGGAGAAGACAGAAAAATAAATTCTTTCACAGAAACACAGTGATTCATTCTCGATGGCGAGTTTTTAGTAGCTAAACCACACCTCAAAAGTTGTGTTATAACGAAATTTGAAATACATGTGGTAATAATATTTCACTTCTACTACACGTACTGATAATTTGAAATTGGAAATAAATAAGGCATTTATGAAAGTTGGGAGGCTGGCGTAGGATTATTAATGGTGTAATGCTATACTGCAGCACTGAATCGCCTAACTTAGCGTCCTAATAAATATGGTAATCTCTCACACACTCATACATGCACAGTACAGGTTGTTCGGAAATTTCCGTTACGATCTTCTAGGACCCGTATATGGGAGTGAGTACATAATATTTTGATTAGGAATTCATGTCCAGAACGTCATCCAACGACACTACAGAGCGTCGTAGTTATAAGCGACGGTGCCTGTAAATATATGTTTAGACAGGATGAATACGTGGTGATGTTAGAAACTTTCAAGGATGACGCAAAAGAGTAAACATATCAATTTGAGATCTTTGGTTCGGAAACGAGCGAGTCTAAAGCTACAAGCCAAAATAATTTCGTTACCACTGACATTGAAGTACATCTATCAATACTGTTGTTGCCAACAATGTAGGGTATGGAACTTTCTGAGATTGTATTATGAACCAAAACAAGAAAAACTGTCCAGTAAACATGGGTTCTCAAATGCATACCTGAGGAGATACGAGCACTTACTCGCCTTCGCTAGTGTGAAGCACATCTCTATTGAACAAGTGCTCATGCCTTTTACGGTATGGGTTTTGGAGCCCATGTTTACTAGACTTTTCTGCTTCTCTTTCTTTCTTTCTTTTTTTTTTTTGTTCATATTTCTTAAAGTTGCCTATCATACAATTTTAGCAACAACGGTTCCGGTAAATGTATTCCACTATCAAAGTATTTCATATTGATACATTTATCCTTATCGAAAATTTAATAGCCATGGAGGACTGGAATTCGGTAGTAGGAAAAGGAAGAGAAGGAAAAATAGTAGTCGGCCGGAGTGGCCGAGCGGTTCTAGGTTCTTCAGTCTGGAGCCGCGCGACCGCTACGGTCGCAGGTTCGAATCCTGCCTCGGGCATGGATGTGTGTGATGTCCTTCGGTTAGTTAGGTTTAAGTAATTCTAATTTCTAGGGGACTGATGACCTCCGCTGTTACGTCCCATAGTGCTCAGAGCCATTTGAACCATTTTGAAAAACAGTAGGTGAATATGGACTGGGGGTAAGGAATGAAAGAGGAAGCTGCCTGGTAGAATTTTTTACAGGGCATAATTTAATCATCGCTAACACTTGGTTTAAGAATCATGAAAGAAGGTTGTATACCTGGATGAGACCTGGAGACACCGGAAGGCTTCAGATTGGTTATATAATGGTAAGACAGAGATTTAGGAACCAGGTTTTAAATTGTCTAACATTTCCAGTGGCAGATGTGGACACTGATCAAAATTTATTGTTTATGAACTGTAGATTAAAACTGAAGAAACTGCAAAAAGGTGGGGATATAAGGAGATGGTACCTGCATAATCTGAAAGAACCAGAGGCTGCAGAGAGTTTCAGAGAGAGTATTGGGGTAAGATTGACAGGAACATGGGAAAGGAATAAGGTGAAAGAAGGATGGCTAGCTTTGTGAGATGAAATAGTGAACGCAGCGGAGGATCAAGTAGGTAAAAAGAGGAGGGCAAGTAGAAATTCTTGGGTAACACAAGATATACTAAATTTAATTGATGAAAGGAGAAAGTATAAAAATGCAGTAAAAGAAGCAGGTGAAAAGGAAAACAAACGTCTCAAAAATGAGATCGACAGCAAGTGCAAAATGGCTTAACAGGGATGGCCAGATGCATGTAATGATGCAGAAGCATATATCACTAGGGGTAAGATAGATAATGTCAACATAAAATTATAGAGACCTTTGGAGAAAAGATAATCATCTATATGAACATCAAGAGCCCAGATGGAAAACCAGTCCTCAGCAAAGGAGGGAAAGCAGAAAGGTGGAAGGAGTATATAGAGGGTCTATACAAGGACGATGAACTTCAGTTCGATATTATGGAAATGGAAGAGGACGTAGATGAAGATGAAATGGGAGATATGATACTGCGGGCAGAGTTTGACAGAACACTGGAAGGCCTAAATCGAAACAAGGCCCTGAGAGTAGACAACATTTCATTAGAATTACTGACAGCCTTGGGAGAGCCAGCCACGACAAAACTCTTCCATCTGGTGAGTAAGACGAAATACCCTCAGACTTCAAGAAGAATACAATAGTTCCAGTTCAAAAGAAAGCAGTTGCTGACATGTGGGAAAGTTAACCGAACTATCAGTTTAATAAGTCACGGTTGCAAAATACTAACACGAATCCTTTACACACGAATGGAAAAACTATAGACGCTGACCTCGGGGTAGATCAGTTTGGATTCCGTAGAAATGTAGGAAGACATGAGACAATACTGAACCTTCGACTTATATTAGAAGGTATGTGGACTTAGAGGAAACTGGTCGTAGGTTGTGTTCCAAACATGAACAGCATAGAGACAGAAGAGACACTTTCTACAGGACCTGACCATCATTTTGCAGGACCAATGCACAAGCACGTACAGTGCAAGCTGTTACTGATTTGTTTGACTGATGAGGCTGCTAAGTGCTACACCACCTACTGCACTCCCCTGACTTAAGCCCTCGTGAGTTCAACTCGATTTCTAAACCGAAGGAAACACTTCACGGCATTCGCTGCAGAACTGCTACAAATTCGTCGGGCAATAGACCGCGCCTCTCGAAATGTCAACACAGCTAGCACTGCTAAGAGTACCCTACGACTTGCACATGATTGGCAATGGGTTATACACTATTCTGGTTACTACTTAGAAGGTCAGTAAAACTTTGAAACACGTATCTATTTTGTACGAGTTTTAAATAAATAGTAGCCACAATTAAAGATCCAATCCTTGTAAATAATTGGTCTAGTGTAGTGGTCGTCAAACATTTTTCCTCAAAAGCCGATACTGACGTTGTGGGCTACATCTCGGGCCTTAAAGGTACTGGTCTTGTTATTAATTGGTAGCGTATATACACAGAAGCGCCAAAGAAAGTGGTATAGGCATGCGTATTCAAATACAAATGGTTCAAATGGCTCTGAGCACTATGGGACTCAACTTCTGAGGTTATCAGTCCCCTAGAACTTCGAACTACTTAAACCTAACTAACCTAAGGACAGCACACACATCGATGCCTGAGGCAGGATTCGAACCTGCGACCGTAGCGGTCTCGTGGTTCCAGACTGTAGCGCCTAGAACCGCACGGTCACACCGGCCAGCTATTCAAATACAGACATATGCAAACAGGCAACGCTTATAAAGTCAACAAATGTATGGCGCAGTTGTTACATCGGTTACTGCAGACACAATTGCAGGTAACAAAGATTTAAGTGAGTTTGAACGTGGTGCTTTAGTTGGCGCACGAGCGACGGGACACAGCATCTCCGAGGTGGCGATGAAGTGGGCATTTTCCCGTGCGGCCATTTCACGAGTATACCGTGAATATCAGGAATCTGGTAAAACATCAGATCTTGAACATCGCTGTGGCGGGATAAGATCCTGCAAGAATGAGACCAACGACGACTGAATATAATCTTTCAACGTGACACAAGTGCAACCCTACCGCAAATTGCCGCAGATTTCAATGTTGGGCCATCAACAAGTGTCAGCGTGCGAATCATTCAACGAAACATCATCGATATGGGCTTTCGGAGCCGAAGGCTCACACGCATAGCCTTGATGACTGCACGATACAAAGCTTTACGCCTCGGCTGGGTCCTTCAACACCGACATTGGACTGTTGATGACTGGAAACATGTTGCCTGGTTGGAGGAGTCTCGTTTCAAATTGTATCTAGCGGATGGATGTAAACTGGCATGGAGACAACCTCATGAATCCAAGGACCCTGCATGTCAGCAGAGGACTGTTCAACCTGTTGGGGGCTCTGTAATGGCGTGGGGCGTGTGCAGTTGAAGTGATATGGGACCCATGAAACGTCCACATACAACTCAATTCCAGCAAGACATTGCGACACCCCACACGCTGAGAACTGCTACAGAGTGGTTCCAGGAACACTCTTCTGTGTTTAAACACTTAAACACTTACGCTGGGCACCAAACTCCACAGACATGAACATTATTGAATATATCTGGGATGCCTTTCAACGTGCTGTTCAGAAGAGAACTCCACCCTCTCGTACTCTACGGATTTATGGACGGCCCTCCAATGTTACTTCAGACACTAGTCGAGTAAATGCCACGTCGTGTTGCGGCACTACTGGTGCTCGCGAGGGCCCTACACGATATTAGGCAGATGTACCAGTTTCTTTGGCTCTTCAGTGTATATTAGCACGTCAAGAGCAGTGTTTAATTTCTAAAATGTTAGGTGCCGAAACGGACCTCTTCAACCATATAACAGCCCCCCCCCCCCACCTCCTCCCCACCCCCTCTCGCCTCACCACCAATAAAAATAACTTTTCGATTTTTGAAAACTTGTGATGAAACTCATAATGAGAATTTTTTTAAATACTGGTTTGAAATTCAGGTTTTTAAAACATATTTTCTCATAATCAAAATAATAAGCAACAATATTTAATATAAAGGCGATATATAATAACGAAACTCAGATTATCTTGGATGTACTGTACACACACACACAGAGAGAGAGAGAGAGAGAGAGAGAGAGGGAGAGAGAGAGAGAGAGAGAGAGAGAACGGGGGGGAGGGAGGGAGAGAGAGTATCTCATCCACGTCCCTGGCCATCACAACACGTTGGTCAATCATTGTTACGTTCACGGTGGCAGCGCGGCACAATATATTTACGTTGCAATTTAATACACGAGTACTGTTTTAAGTCTCTGGTGCCGACGTATTCCAACGAGTTTTATAAAAATTCCCTGGGAGGTGCCGGAACGCCTCAGGGCCCGTTCTGGCCGAAATTAAACTCAGTTATGAGCTCCAAGAAGGATATCTGTCGTAAGGGCGCGAAAATTTGGCCGCCTTCTCCATGGTACTGAACGTTACGTCGGCACCGTTCGGAACGCATCGTCTCGACTGTTCTTGTTTGATTGCTGCCTCCGTCAGCAATCACAGAGTTGTGATACTAACTGGTTGCCAAAGTGTTGCTGTGTTGTCTGCCTGAATGGATGATTAACTGATTAATAACCCTAACTAAACTCATATACACTCCTGAAAATGGAAAAAAGAACACATTGACACCGGTGTGTCAGACCCACCATACTTGCTCCGGACACTGCGAGAGGGCTGTACAAGCAATGATCACAAGCACGGCACAGCGGACACACCAGGAACCGCGGTGTTGGCCGTCGAATGGCGCCAGCTGCGCAGCATTTGTGCACCGCCGCCGTCAGTGTCAGCCAGTTTGCCGTGGCATACGGAGCTCCATCGCAGTCTTTAACACTGGTAGCATGCCGCGACAGCGTGGACGTGAACCGTATGTGCAGTAGTCGGACTTTGAGCGAGGGCGTATAGTGGGCATGCGGGAGGCCGGGTGGACGTACCGCCGAATTGCTCAACACGTGGGGCGTGAGGTCTCCACAGTACATCGATGTTGTCGCCAGTGGTCGGCAGAAGGTGCACGTGCCCGTCGACCTGGGACCGGACCGCAGCGACGCACGGATGCACGCCAAGACCGTAGGATCCTACGCACCGCCACTTCCCAGCAAATTAGGGACACTGTTGCTAATGGGGTATCGGTGAGGAACATTCGCAACCGTCTCCATGAAGCTCTGCTACGGTCCCGCACACCATTAGGCCGTCTTCCGCTCACGCCCCAACATCGTGCAGCCCGCCTCCAGTGGTGTCGCGACAGGTGTGAATGGAGGGACGAATGGGGACGTGTCGTCTTCAGCGATGAGAGTCGCTTCTGCCTTGGTGCCAATGATGGTCGTATGCGTGTTTGGCGCCGTGCAGGTGAGCGCCACAATCAGGACTGCATACGACCGATGCACACAGGGCCAACACCCGGCCTCATGGTGTGGGGAGCGATCTCCTACACTGGCCGTACACCTCTGGTGATCGTCGAGGGGACACTGAATAGTGCACGGTACATTCAAACCGTCATCAAACCCATCGTTCTACCATTCCTAGACCGGCAAGGGAACTTGCTGTTCCAACAGGACAATGCACGTCCGCATGTATCCCGTGCCACCCAACGTGCTCTAGAAGGTGTAAGTCAACTACCCTGGCCAGCAAGATCTCCGGATCTGTTCCCCATTGAGCATGTTTGGGACTGGATGAAGCGTCGTCTCACGCGGTTTTCACGTCCAGCACGAACTCTGGTCCAACTGAGGGACCAGGAGGAAATGGCATGGCAAGCCGTTCCACAGGACTACATCCAGCATCTCTACGATCGTCTCCATGGGAGAATAGCAGCCTGCATTGCTGCGAATGGTGGATATACACTGTACTAGTGCCGACATTGTGCATGCTCTGTTGCCTGTGTCTACGTGCCTGTGGTTCTGTCAGTGTGATCATGTGATGTATCTGACCCCAGGAATGTGTCAATAAAGTTTCCCCTTCCTGGGACAATGAATTAACGGTGTTCTTATTTAAATTTCCAGGAGTGTATAAATGCACTATGCAATATGAGACACGATCACAAATGCGTACTGAATATTTCGTTTGTCATTTTCTACGTCTACATGACTACTATGCGAATCATCGAATCAGTTTCATACCATTTCTCTGTCATTCCACTCTCTAAGAGCTCACGGGAGAAAACAAACGCCCGAATCTTTCTGTGCGAGTTCTGCTTTGTTTTATTTTATTGCGATGATCATTTCTTCCTTTGTAGATGGGCGTCTACAAAATATTTTCGCATTCGGAGAAGAATGTTGTTGACTAATTTCGTGACATCTCGTCGCAACGAAAACCCCTTTGTTTTAATGGTTGCCACTCCAACTCGCATATCATATCCGTCACACTCTCTCCCCTGTTTCGCGATAGTACGAAACGTCTGTGTAATGTGCATTCACGAATTCGTCGCTTCTGTGTTAAAATAGCTCATGGGTAGGAGTCGTGTAGGCCCGTCAGTTGTCGACACTGGAACACAAACTACATAATATTCCCCCTCTCACAGATTCAAACCCCGCAGTGGGGTAGGTAGAGAATCTACCACTTCGCCCTTGAGGTAAGAGGCCAGCTATACTTAGCTCACGGCCATACCTACCAACGTGAATCAGAAGGAAGCCATCTTAAAATACACTCCTGGAAATTGAAATAAGAACACCGTGAATTCATTGTCCCAGGAAGGGGAAACTTTATTGACACATTCCTGGGGTCAGATACATCACATGATCACACTGACAGAACCACAGGCACATAGACACAGGCAACAGAGCATGCATAATGTCGGCACTAGTACAGTGTATATCCACCTTTCGCAGCAATGCAGGCTGCTATTCTCCCATGGAGACGATCGTAGAGATGCTGGATGTAGTCCTGTGGAACGGCTTGCCATGCCATTTCCACCTGGTGCCTCAGTTGGACTAGCATTCGTGCTGGACGTGCAGACTGCGTGAGACGACGCTTCATTCAGTCCCAAACATGCTCAATGGGGGACTGATCCGGAGATCTTGCTGGCCAGGGTAGTTGACTTACACCTTCTAGAGCACATTGGGTGGCACGGGATACATGCAGACGTGCATTATCCTGTTGAAACAGCAAGTTCCCTTGCCGGTCTAGGAATGGTAGAACGATGGGTTCGATGACGGTTTAGATGTACCGTGCACTATTCAGTGTCCCCTCGACAATCACCAGAGGTGTACGGCCAGTGTAGGAGATCGCTCCCCACACCATGATGCCGGGTGTTGGTCCTGTGTGCCTCGGTCGTATGCAGTCCTGATTGTGGCGCTCACCTGCACGGCGCCAAACACGCATACGACCATCATTGGCACCAAGGCAGAAGCGACTCTCATCGCTGAAGACGACACGTCTCCATTCGTCCCTCCATTCACGCCTGTCGCAACACCACTGGAGGCGGGCTGCACGATGTTGGGGCGTGAGCGGAAGACGGCCTAACGGTGTGCGGGACCGTAGCCCAGCTTCATGGAGACGGTTGCGAATGGTCCTCGCCGATACCCCAGGAGCAACAGTGTCCCTAATTTTCTGGGAAGTGGCGGTGCGGTCCCCTACGGCACTGCGTAGGATCCTACGGTCTTGGCGTGCATCAGTGCGTCGCTGCGGTCCGGTTCCAGGTCGACGGGCACGTGCACCTTCCGCCGACCACTGGCGACAACATCGATGTACTGTGGAGACCTCACGCCCCACGTGTTGAGCAATTCGGCGGTACGTCCACCCGGCCTCCCGCATGCCCACTATACGCCCTCGCTCAAAGTCCGTCAACTGCACATACGGTTCACGTCCACGCTGTCACGGCATGCTACCAGTGTTAAAGACTGCGATGGAGCTCCGTATGCCTCGGCAAACTGGCTGACACTGACGGCGGCGGTGCACAAATGCTGCGCAGCTAGCGCCATTCGACGGCCAACACCGCGGTTCCTGGTGTGTCCGCTGTGCCGTGCGTGTGATCATTGCTTGTACAGCCCTCTCGCAGTGTCCGGAGCAAGTACGGTGGGTCTGACACACCGGTGTCAATGTGTTCTTTTTTCCATTTCCAGGAGTGTATTACCGCCTCTGTAAGTATTTTTGTCTGTTACCGAGCAAGAAAATTACGTTTTTAAGACACTTAAAGTTAGTTGAAGCTTTTGGGTTCGATTGTCATTTGCTAGAGGCATATTATTACAAAATACGGCTGAGAACCACGCGCCACATGAATGCTTGACGCGGGCCATCACGCTGGCCGCTGTTTGACGACCAGTAGTTAATATCGGACGCTCTAGGAGATGCTCGCAGGTGATGCAGTTGTCGATAAGACAGCGACGCCAGAAGGCCGTATTGTATTGGAGGACGACCAGCAGGGTGGACGGTCTGACTGTTGGCCTTGAACGTCAGTGAATGTAACGTCAATAAATGTAACGTATTGCTCTTACATAGGAAAAGAAAGCCACTACTCTTCTGTTACACTAATGGCCACAAAACTTGGGAAGCAGTAAGTACCCTAAAATAACAAAATGAGTAACCATTCGAAGCAGACTACAGTGGCATGACGACAATACAAACTGTAAGAAAATCAGGCGTCTGGATGAGATTCATTGAAGGACTCGTAAGAAGTGTATTTCGTCAACGAGAGAAATTATGTGATGCTACTCCAGGCGGGTGTAAAATGAATGTGCGCAACGGAAAATAATAAATGCTAAAATGATGATTTGGCTCTGTCTGACTAGTCTCTGTAGCAGATCTTAGTATTTCTTAATTCTCTTTTTTACACATAAATTACTATATAAACATAAATGAATCATGAAGGCAAATGGTTCAAATGGCTCTGAGCACTATGGGACTTAACATCTGTGGTCATCAGTCCCCTAGAACTTAGAACTACTTAAACCTAACTAACCTAAGGACATCACACACATCCATGCCCGAGGCAGGATTCGAACCTGCGAGCGTAGCAGTCGCGCGGCTCCGGACTGAGCGCCTAGAACCGCGAGACCACCGCGGCCGGCTCATGAAGGCAACTAATACTACTAAATGATAAACGTTGTTGTTCAATATATTTATTATAGATTAAAATCACCCTTTAAGTACAATTGCCTATATTTCTTAACTAAAATTATTAATCAATTTCCCAACTCTGCCCCTTATTATGAGTGCGCGGTGTGAAATCACTAACGCGAAATGACTGACATCATCTATGTAACAAACACTAGAAGACACTACTATCAAAGATGATCTACGGTGGTGTGGAACCTCAGTGGAAATAAACTAAGTGATCACAGCTGTTTAGCTTCTATAGCCCTAATAACCCGCAGCAATTTCCGATATCACCGTATGTACTGCGTCGGGTGCGTCGAAGTGATGGTTCTCGTACTCGTCTGCGACGATGGAAGAACTCCTGCCACAAATGAACTCTTTCAAACACTAGGACGGCAAAAGGCAGTAATCTAACTAATATACTGTAATACTGTCTTCTCCCCTCTGTGTTCTACAGACGAGAAACGCGAACTCCCAGCCACAAGGACGGAGTTCAGATTACGCCTCAACGTAAGTATAGGCAGAAGAAGCGCTCTCAATTGCTGAACGCTGCGTACTCAATGACGACTTCCGTCCCGGAGGTGAAGTCCAGAATCGTATATGTTCGCTACAGTACAGTGCCTAACTGTTCTAAATATAAACTCTCCTGAGGGCAAGGACACCAAGTCGGTCTGTACCATCAAAAGCTGACACCGAGCGACTGTCACACACGGGCGCTCACAACGGAAGACCTCGTCTCTGCACCGCTGGTCTCTCACAAGGCTGGCTCCCCACCCTCGTAATTCCGGAAACCACGGAATATTCTCCCTCTCTACAGATTCTTCCGCACGCCGACCAACCATATATTAGTCTTTTGACGTCAAGCGCGGAAAGTTAGCGAGGAAAAACCTATACTCCTACAATGGTACGCTTCTGAGTAAAAATCCTTGGAAATAACCCAGACTGCGTGGTTTCCGAGGTGGCACTTCGTCGTTCCTCTCAGCTGCGTCCAAGCTCTCCAGAGCTCGGAAGTATTACCCGTTTATCCTTCGGGCCCTACTACAATAGCGGACGATAGCGGCCAGTCGCCCCTGTATTGTGTCTTCGCGCTCAGGTGTCCAGACTGCCCGTCTTGGCACTTCCTGTGTGGAGCTGAACCACCACACCTGTGTGGGCCTTCCATCCATGGCTTGAGTTTCGCCTGCCATTTCATTTCCACTGTTGTTCCAACCTCTACTAGTGTAGGCAATCATTCATTACGCCGTACTGATAATAAAGACATCCCGTCACCTTTCATGCAATAAGCGTTAACAGTTATTTAAAGGCGTACGTGACAAGGTCAGTTTCCTCTATATATTCATACATACCGTGTACATCCTATCAAATGATACCTAACTGAGTTTGTAGATCGTGGCAAAGTATGTGGATGAGTCCTCGTAAGGTGCGAGATCGTTACAAACCAGCTTACAGAACACTTGTTCTATCGATTCTTGAGTATTGTTCATCAGTCTAGAGGGATTAATAGAAGAGATAGGAAAGATGAATCGAAAAATGACGAGTTTCATCACAGGATATTTTAATCAGCGCGAGAGCGTACGCAGATGGTCGACAAGCAGACGCTACGAGAGAAGAGTTGTGCATCACGAAGAGGCTCACTGTTGAAAGTCCGTGAAAGCATGTTGCCTGAAGAAGCGGGAAATGTACAACTTCCACATATGTCTCGCGAAATAACCATAATGAGAAAATGCGCGAAAATAGACTTTTTACGGAAGTTTAGGGCCAATCATTCATCCATTCGGGAATGGAATATGGAATGGAATGGGGGGGGGGGGGGGGAGAAATATTCGGTACAGTCAGGTACGACAGATTTAGCCAGAAGGACCAGAAGGTACGACGTTAGGCACTATTCGGTTCACTGTTCATGCGAGCGGCACACGTAAAAAGTTCGGCGGCGAAATTGCACTTATGCCGTCGAAGGCGCAGCCCCGAATCCTCCAGAAAGCAGGTAACAGGACCGAATCCTCCCAAACTGACGATGCGACAGAGCATTGTGTGCACTGATGGCCACAGCTGCCTGCGGCCACTGCGCAGTTCGCGGCAGATCGTTGTAGAGTGAACATGTCCTCAGACGAGTTTACGGTTTCAGTAAGTAGGAAGGGAAAGAAAAAGTTGGTTTTAAAAGGTAACACCTTTGGTTTTCAAAAACTGCTGAAAGTTGGTCTAGGGCGATGGACGTAAAACATTAATGGGTGCAGAAGTTTTGTTAAAACTATTTCTATTGAGAAGCTGGATGTCGTGGAGTGTCAAGAAGAACACAATCATCAAGAAATGCCTCATAACAAAATTCAGAGGCGAGAAATCATTTCTGACCTAAAGAGAGAAGCCATAGAAGATATTTATGAGAGACCCATATAAATAATGTACCAGAAGTTAAAACGAGAAGATACGCAAGATATAACTGCGAGAGATGTCAACAATTTTCATAAATTTATTCACAAAGCTAAGTGTAAAATTGTGCCAAAACTGCCCATGAATGCTGCAGATGTTCATGGTGTTATCAACATGCTGAACGTGGAAACCACAGACGGGACAAAATGCTTATTAGAAAACAACACCGAGGAAAAAGTGATCATATTTTGTGACTCTGCAAACCTTAAAACATTAACGCAGTGTTAATCTATATATGTTGGTGGTACGTTCAAGTGCTGTCCAAAGTTTTTTTGTCAGCTGTTTACAACACTTGGGTTAGTTAATGGCCACTCCATTCCATTGGTCTTCTATTTATTGAACAACAAGAAAACTTCGTCGTATCAGTATCTATTTCAAAGTGTTGCTGATAAATGTAGTGATATAGGTTTGAACTTTTCGCCATTAAAATGGCTCTGAGCACTATGGGACTTAACTACTGTGGTCATCAGTCCCCTAGAACTTAGAACTACTTAAACCTAACTAACCTAAGGACATCACACACATCCATGCCCGAGGTAGGATTCGAACCTGCGACCGTAGCAGTCGCGCGGTTCCGGACTGCGCGCCTATAACCGCTAGACCACCGCGGCCTATTCGCCATTAACAATGCTTTCTGACTGAAGAGATCATGATGAAAGCTGGAAGTGAGGTCTGGCCTGACATTCGCATTCAAGGATGCAAATTTCATTTAACACAGAGCTGGTGGCGAAAAATACAAACATTGGGGCTTGCACATGACTACTAAGCAAAAAATGAAATTGGAAGGTTATGTCGTACGTACACTACTGGCCATTAAAACTGCTACACCAAGAAGAAATGCAGATGATAAACGGGTATTCAGTGGACAAATATATTATACTAGAACTGAAATGCGATTACATTTTCATGCTATTTGGGTGCATAGACCCTGAGAAATCAGTACCAAGAACAAACATCTCTAGCCGTTATAACGGCCTTGATACGCCTGGGCATTGAGTCAGACAGAGCTCGGATGGCGTGCACAGGTACAGCTGCCCATGTAGCTTCAACACGATGCCACAGTTCATCAAGAGAAGTGACTGGCGTATTGTGATTAGGCAGTTGCTCGGCCACCATTAACCAGACGTTTCCAACTGGTGAGAGATCTGGAGAATGTGCTGGCCAGGGCAGCAGTCGAATATTTTCTGTATCGAGAAAGGCCCGTACAGGACCTGCAACATGAGATCGTGCATTATCCTGCTGAAATGTAGGGCTTCGCAGGGATCGAATGAAGGGTAGAGCCACGGGTCGTTACACATCTGAAATGTAACGTCCACTGTTCAAAGTGCGGTCAATGCGAACAAGAGGTGACCGAGACGTGTAACCAATGCCACCTCATACCATCACGCCGTGTGATACACCAGTATGACGATGACGAATACACGCTTCCAATGTGCGTTCACCGCGATGTCGCCAAACACGGATGCGACCATCATGATGCTGTAAACAGAACCTGGATTCATCCGAAATAATGACGTTTTGCCATTCGTGCACCCATGTTCGTTGTTGAGTACACCATCGCAGGCACTCCTATCTGTGATGCACCGTCAAGGCTAACCGCAGCCATGGTCTCCGAGCTGATAGTCCCTGCTGCTGCAAACGTCGTCGAACTGTTGGTGCAGATGGTTGTTGTCTTGCAAACGTTCCCATCTGTTGACTTAGGGCTCGAGAAGTGGCTGCATGATCCGTTACAGCCATGCGGATAAGATGCCTGTCATCTCGACTGCTAGTGATATGAGGCCGTTGGGATACAGCAAGGCGTTCCGTATTACCCTCCTGATCCCACCGATTCCATATTCTGCTAACAGTCATTGGATCTCGACCAAAACGAGCAGCAATGTCGCGATACGATAAAGCGCAATCACGATAGGCTACAATCCGACCTTCATCAAAGTCGGAAAAGTGATGGTACGCATTTCTCCTCCTTACACGAGGCAACACAACAACGATTCACCAGGCAACGCTGGTCAGCTGCTGTTTGTGTATGAGAAATCGGCTGGAAACTTTCCTCATGTCAGCACGCCACCGGCGCCAACCTTGTGTGAATGCTCTGTAAAGCTAATCATTTTCATATCACAGCATCTTCTTCCTGTCGGCTAATTTTCGCGTCTGTAGCAAGTCATCTTCGTGTTGTAGCAATTTTAATGGCCAGTAGTGTATTTGGTTTGCCCATGCTGGCTCCTGATACGGTTGGCGACTGTTTTTTTGCCGATTTCATAGCAGAGATACTTGCATCGGAAAAATTGCAAGCCTTTTGTGACTATTTAGTAGAAACTTACATAGAAGAGAATGCATTCATTCCTCCATCCATGTGGTCAGACCTAAGTTGTAATAGACAGCGAACAACAAATGCTTGCGAAAGTTTCCACAGCAAATATAATAGTCAGTACTACTCCTCCAGTCCTGACATTTACCGCTTTCTTGAAGTGCTGAAACAAATTCAGCTCGATTCTAAAATTGCAATAATTTCGTCGAAAACGAAGAAAAAGGAAAGAAATATCCCACACTTGAAATTTATGGAACAGCAAGTGGAAAATTTCGAAGCTGGTAAAATAAGATAAAAGATAAAACTTTTAAACATACAATACACACGAAAAATTTTTACATCTTCTACTGTAACATCATAAGATTCCCTTTGCCTGCTTGGAGTATTCATAATGTTTAGAACTGCTACCTGCTTCAAAGGGGAGGATTTGGTCCCATTGTTTTTCATATCCCTGCGGGCTTGGGAGGATTCGGTATCATTTTTCTGAGCGCGGGATGTTTCGGGGCTGCGCCCGCCGTCGACGCTGCGATGTATGTACAAGAACGTTGGCAGTCTTATTTTTATCCACAGAAGACTACAACGATATTTTAATAAAGTACTGCAGTATTAGAAAATTAAAATTAACCCCAAGCTATTTATTTCACGACCAAGCACAAATTTCCCGACAGCCAACGCTCCATTGTGGCAGCGATTTTGCCGCGCGGGATTAGCCGAGCGGTCTCAAGGGCTGCAGTCATGGACTGTGCGACTGGTCCCGGCGGAGGTTCGAGTCCTCCCTCGGGCATGGGTGTGTGTGTTTGTCCTTAGAATGATTTAAGTAAATTAGTGTGTACGCTTAGGGACTGATGACCTTAGCAGTTAAATCCCATAAGATTTCACACACATTTGAACATTCTTTTGGCAGCGATTTACCTTCGCGTGATACCGTAATATACGTACAGAGTAGTTATAATTAAACTTTCGGTACTTGAGAACACGACGAACGAGTAGCCGGCCGCTCTGGCAGAGCGATTCTAAGCGCTTCAGTCCGGAACCGCGTTACTGCTACGGTCGCAGGTTCGAATCCTGGCTCGGGCATGGATGTGTGTGATGTTTTTAAGTTAGTTACGTTTAAGTAGTTTTTAAGTCTAGGGGACTGATAACCTCAGATATTAAGTCCCATAGTGGTTGGAGCCATTTGAACCATTTGACGAACGAATGATAGTAAGTCTATGAAACTTTGTGGAAACATGTAAGGATACGCGGAAGAGAAATATAGAAAAAACCATTGAAAAAAACGAATTTTAATTCCATATGAGAGGGTAAAATTTTTGCATACCACGTTTACGTTCCAGGTTACAAAAGTTGCTCAATGTGGCGACCATCTGCATCCACAACAGCCTGGAACCACATTAGAGACTGCTCTACTTCTGCCCGAAACAACGGTGGACCGTGGAATGTTCAGCTGTCGTGTCACAGCTCACGCACTCCTTGAAGATCGCACAGAGCGTACAGCATTTTCAACCATGGCAATAGTAACTACTTCAACAATATGTGGCGTAGTTGGCGTTCCCAGGAGCAATTCCCAAATTATGTTCAGCCCCGTTTTGGAAATAGGACCACTCCGTATTCCGTCAATGCGTCGATACCCGCGAAGATCAGCAGCACAGTTGCTTTGGTTTTGATACAACAGCTTTACGAGTAAAACCGAGTTCACCTTCTTGAGACCTATGTTGACTGTTTGCAGCTGTAGCGCACCCCGATGATTGTGTATCAACCCCACTTCGCTGTACCAGTACCAGCGACTAACGGCAAGCTGGCCGCGGTGGTCTCGCGGTTCTAGGCGCTCAGTTCGGAACCGCGCGACTGCTACCGTCGCAGGTTCGAATCCTTCCTCGGACATGGATCTGTGTGATGTCCTTAGGTTAGTTAGGTTTAAGTAGTTCTAAGTTCTAGGCGACTGATGACCACAGATGTTAAGTCGCATAGTGCTCAGAGCCCTTTGAACCATTTGACTAACGGCAAGTGATGACACTAACACTCTACATCTACATCTACATACATACTCCGCAATCCACCATACGGTGCGTGGCGGAGGGTACCTCGTACCACAACTAGCATTTTCTCTCCCTGTTCCACTCCCAAACATAACGAGGGAAAAATGACTTTTTATATGCCTCTGTACGAGCCCTAATCTCTTTTATCTTTGTGGTCTTTCCGCGAAATGTAAGTTGGCGGCAGTAAAATTGTACTGCAGTCAGTCTCAAATGCTGGTTCTCTAAATTTCCTCAGTAGCGATTCACGAAAAGAACGCCTCCTTTTCACTAGAGACTCCCACCCGAGTTCCTGAAGCATTTCCGTAACACTCGCGTGATGATCAAACCAACCAGTAACAAATCTAGCAGCCCGCCTCTGAATTGCTTCTATGTCCTCCCTCAATCCGACCTCATAGGGATCCCAAACGCTCGAGCAATACCCAAGAATAGGTCGTATTAGTGTTTTATAAGCGGTCTCCTTTACAGATGAACCACATCTTCCCAAAACTCTACCAATGAACTGAAGACGACTATCTGCCTTCCCCACAACTGCCATTACATGCTTGTCCCACTTCATATCGCTCTGCAGTGCTACGCCCAAATATTTAATCGACGTGACTGTGTCAAGCGCTACACTACTAATGGAGTATCCAAACATTAAGGGATTCTTTTTCCTATTCATCTGCATTAACTTACATTTGTCTATATTTAGGGTTAGCTGCCATTCTTTACACCAATCACAAATCCTGTCCAAGTCAATTTGTATCCTACTACAGTCACTCAACGACGACACCTTCCCGTACACCACAGCATCATCAGCAAACAACCGCACATTGCTATCCATTCTATCCAAAAGATCATTTATGTAGATAGAAAACAACAGCGGACCTACTACACTTCTCTGGGGCACTCCAGATGATACCCTCACCTCCAATGGAAACTCACCAACGAGGACAACGTACTGGGTTCCATTACTTAACAACCCAATCATGTACCGCACAGTCTATACATCATTTCCCTGAAGTTAGGTACCTATACGCTAAACTGTTTTCCATCTATACTGATTCAAGTAGCGAAAGTTTAATCATAACATCCCTGTATTTTGAATCTGAAATCCATTGTCAGCCCCCGTTAGCTGAGTGGTCCCGGGTTCGATTCCCGGCTGGGACAGGAGATTTTCTCCGCTCAGAGACTAGGTGTTGTGTTGTCCTCATCATCATTTCATCCCCATCTCCGACGCGCAAGTCACCCAATGTGGCGTCGAATGCAGTAAGTTCTTGCCCTCGGCGGCCGAACTTCCCCGAATGGGGCACTCCTGGCCCACTGTGCCGTACGCTCATTTCCATTTTTCCATTTGACACCCATAGACGTCTAACCTGGAATAATCAAATAGTTAACACTACTCAAAGGGAACAGGCTTATCTACAGAGTGCAGGCTATTACTCTGGCGCATGCTTATGTTTCCGGTACTTCTGTATGACTCGGAAGTATGGTCTATGACTTTATGGCGGCATCATACATCATTCACATCTTAAAACTCTGCAGGACAAAAACTTTGAGTATTATATCAAACGATGACAGAAATGTCATCAACACGTGCATCAGAGCACAGTTGGGGCAATCATACACCTACTCTCTCATTCACGAACAGTCTGCAAACTTCGTCTCACGACCCCATTAAAAATTTAGGCAATGAACACCGTAGTGCTTTTTTTAAAAGACTAAAATTGATCCTTGCACCAGCTTTCAAAGACTAAGATACGTTACAAAGTCCAGAACTACAAAAATACACTGGTCAGTCACGCATGAATTTCTGGGTAAGCATCCGACAGTATTTCACTACAGATACAAAGCTCCGTCAAAGACGTATTTTCTTTCACATTTCGTCAACGGAGTTAACAGCGTGAGCTCGAGCAGGGCGGACTGAATTCGCTCACATGTTCGGGAATTCTCTTAGTGTACCTCGAGGGGAGTTCCTTGTCATAAAGTCTATAGCGTTGCCATTGTGAAGTGCGAAACGTCACAAAGATATTAAACCCACCATCTCTCCGCCAAACCTAATCATTCAACTAAGAAGGACCGAGGAAATCTAAAATCTAGCGTACAAACCAGACGTAAGAGATCGTTATAAGCTTATGCAGACGAACTCGGTTGTTGCTCTGGTACAGAGTTTGGCGACACAAGGGTTCATCGAATGGCTATAGGTCTCTGTTTTCGTGAAAATTATCCTGCTGTTTGGGGAAAAAAAACTTTGTCATGGGGGAAGCCTTGTCAGAGGGGTCCCGCATGAGCGTCTAGGGAAGTGATTCCAGTGGTGGTTTACTGTTGCCTTCCACTGATGATGAAATGATAAGGAGGACAACACAACACGAAGTCCTTGAGCGGAGAAAATCCCCGACTCAGCCAGGAATCGAACCCGGGCCCCTTGGCGTGACAGACTGCCGCGCTAACCACTCAGCTATCGGGGTGGACTCTGCCGTTTGAAAGATGTAGTAAAAACAAATACAGGACTTCCTTTAATGAGGTGCAAGCAAAGCAGTCGTTCTTCGCCGGAGAAGTAAAATACGCTTTATAGAATAATGAATCAAACTATACGAAGTGGTGCGTGTTCACTCGACGGTAATTTGGCGAACAGTACTTACCCTAATATGTTGCGTGGACAATGAAGTTCACAGTAGGTGGTGTAAAGGTACTGCGGTATGAGACGTTCTCCTTCTCGGTACAGTGCCTTGTATGATGTACTGATTTCAGCAGTCTGTCAAAGGACTGGTCCTGACTCAGCTTCTCAACACTAGGAGTCGTAGGCTAAGCGATATGCAATCCGCAACATATACTCGCAGTTCGTTCAGTCACGAAATTATGGCAGTTGCTTCCACCAGAGGTTACACTGCTGCTTTTTCCAAATACTCTATATAAAACAAAGAAATATCGCTGATACTGAGACGACAGTATGCGTCGACTACTCTTTTAATAATAATTTCGTCTTATAGGTCAAGCTATCCAAATTTATTTAATTATTTCTTTCAATGATTGCGGAGTTACAGACAATTATGTTGATTATTATTTTAGTCGAATCATTATTATGAGCTTATTGGGTACTCGGAGATGAAGGAGCTTGAACAGGATAGATTAGCATGGAGAGCTGCATCAAACCAGTCTCAGGACTGAAGACCACAACAACAACAATTGCTGATTAAATGCCAGCGAACAGTTTTGCATCATCCCTGTCGATGTCGTTCTACACGGAAATTAAAGAAATATAAAACATTGCTATAACTGTGAGCCTCAAAATACGTATAAGGTTTTCTTCGCAGATAAACGATCACTTTACTGAATAAGGCTTCAGCCGTGCAACAGCTGTATTCGTAATCTCAAGTACAAGTGAACAACTTCTGATCACAACAGCTTTTCAACAGACACTCAAAAGGCAACTTAGTGGCCACTGCACACGAATAAAAAATCAGTTATTACATTCCATTTCTGCAACAATTAAATAATTAAGCCCAACAAAATGCCGTAATCAGCCATCTTGTGATGACAGACTCGCAACTCGCAGTCATAGAACGGCCAGTTCTGTGGACTGTCTTTGATTTACGCAGGATGGACTTCTCTGGATCCCAGCCTTGATCGGTGGCTCCAACAAGTTAAAATTTCATGGAGTGCCAATGTGTCTGCTATGTTTGAAGCGACGCCCCGTCCACCATTTTTTCTTTAATGAGGGGCGTCATCTACTTTGTCACGGTCCCTTGACTAACGTGCTGGCTTGAATTTTTCTCAAAATAAATAAATAAATAAATAAAACAGCAGTGATTTCTGTGTAAACTGGTAGCAACGAGAAAAGTTTTAGTGGAAATGTGGATAAATTTTTTCGATGCAAATGAAGTTGCAAGATGACTCAAAACATGTTCGTCCATCCTCGATAACTTCACTTGTTGCTCACAAAGGCAAACTGAAAGTAAATCATTACAGTTTAAGCAGTTGCACTGACGATTATAGAGCAAATTTCGAAAGTAGTTGTGATTAACTAATACAAATGGTGAATGCTAAAGACAATCTGTACTTTCGTTTGTATTTTAAACATACAGTCACTGCAAAAACCATTCCACTAAGGACTAGAATATTTTTAAGAAACTTCATGTCACAAGTAAACAGCACAAGTAATTCAATAATAATAATAATAATAATAGCCCCGAGGAGGCACGGGAAAAGCATAGGCCTCCGGTATGTTCTGCCATTCGTAAAAGGCGACGAAAAGAACAAATCACTAAGAGGGCTAACCCCCCCTTTTAGTGTGATTAGTTAGTACAGGACAGAACTAATGAAGCCTCGGACAAGCGCTGTCATGGTCGGGGACGACGCGTGAACCCTATGCCCGTCCACAATGGTAACGACACGGAAAATGATTTAAATCCAAATAGAGGTGTTTTGCAAGATATGCTTCCTGCAACCACTCTAGCAAGAAAACAAAGACAGAGGATGAGATGGTCGGATGAAGTTAAACGACACCTCATGTTCTGTTATTACCAAGCAACAAAACTTAGGAACCAACACAACTGGATACAGATCACAAGTATACACAACATTTATTACCAGGTACCCTGAATTAAAATTTTTAACAGAACAACGACTAGCTGATCAGATCCGTTTAATAATAAAAAATAACAGGATACCCCAGTCATAATTAGAAAACATCAAACAACAAGTACAACAAATACTGGAACAAAATAATGTGAAATCAGAAGGACAAGAAAATACAGTAATGGACTCAAACATTCCAGAGCAAACAAACAAAGAACAATACGCACCAATTAAACAATCAGAGTAAAACGAAATCTTAAGACAGCCACCAGAACAAGCACAAATAGAACACGAAGTGAGCACGCATGTTAGATATATAAGAAAAATTTCAGCTGACATATATAGAATACAAAGACACAAATACAGACATTAGACCATTCTTGCATAGACCATCAAATAACCCACAAGTCGAAACAACAATAACAACTATCAACACAATAATACACAACAAAATAAATGAAAATACAACTATGGAAGAGTTACAACTACTGGTTTATATAGGAGCACTCACTACACTAAATACACACACTTGGCAGAGATCAGAACCAACCAACACACAGAAGAAACCCACAAAACCAGCATGGCAACACAGGCTACAGATCAGAATAGAAAAACTGAGGAGAGACATCGGTCAGCTAACACAATTTATAAGAAATGAGATATCAGACAAAAACGAAAAAGGTTAGGTAAAATCTCACAACAAGAAGCGACAGAGCAATTAGATGAAAAGAAGCAGAAATTACAAGCATTGGCCAAATTACTTAGAAGATACAAAAAAAGTGAAAATAGAAGGAAACGAAACCAAACATTCAACACAAACCAAAAGAAATTTTACCAGACAGTAGATAACACACACATTAAAATAGACAATCCACCAAACATAACAGACATAGAACACTCCTGGAGCAACATATGGTCAAACCCAGTACAACATAACAGACATGCACGGTTGATACAAGCAGAAACAGACACATACAAGATGATACCACAAATGCCTGAAGTGAGAATTTTGCAACATGAAGTCACCTGAGCAATTAATTCTATGCACAATTGGAAAGCCCCTGGGAAAGATGAAATAATAAATTTCTGGCTAAAGAAGTTCACCTCAACACATTCACATCTAACTAAATTATTTAACAGTTACATTGCCGACCCATGCACAGTTCCTCATACACTTACACAAGGAATAACTTATTTGAAACCTAAAGATCAAGCAGACACAGCAAACCCAGCAAAATATCATAACATGCCTACCAACAATATACAAAATATTCACTTCAGTCATTACACATAAATTAATGACACATACAGCACAGAACAAAATTATAAATGAAGAACAAAGAGGCTGCTGCAAAGGAGCATGAGGATGTAAAGAGCAAATGATAATAAATGCAGAGGTGACATATCAAGCTAAAATTAAATAAAGGTCGCTACACTATGCATACATTGATTAGCAAAAAGCTTTTGATAGTGTACCCCACTCATGGTTACTACAAATACTGGGAATATACAAAGTAGATCCTAAATTCATACAGTTCCTAAGCATAGTAATGAAAAATTGGAAAACCACACTTAACATCCAAACAAATTCAAATAATATCACATCACAGCCAATACAGATTAAGAGTGGAATATACCAAGGTGACTCATTAAGTCCTTTCTGGTTCTGCCTTGCTCTGAACCCACTATCCAACATTCTAAACAATACAAATTATGGATATAATATTACTGGAACATTTCAACACAAAACCACACATTTGCTGTACATGGATGATCTAAAACTACTGGCAGCAACAAATCAACAACTCAACCAATTACTGAAGATAACAGAAGTATTCAGCGATGATATAAATATGGCTTTTGGAACAGACAAATGTAAGAAAAATAGCATAGTCAAGGGAAAACACACTAAACAAGAAGATTACATATTGGATAACCACAGCGACTGCATAGAAGCGAAGGAAAAAACAGATGCCAATAGATATCTAGGATACAGACAAAAAATAGAAACAGATAATACAAATATTAAAGAAGAACTAAAAGAAAAATATAGACAAAGACTAACAAAAATACTGAAAACAGAACTGACAGCAAGAAACAAGACAAAAGCTATAAATACTTATGCTATACCAATATTGACCTACTCATTTGGAGTAGTGAAATGGAGTAACACAGACCTAGAAGCACTCAATACACTTACGCGATCACAATGCCACAAATACAGAATACATCACATACATTCAGCAACAGAAAGATTCACATTAAGCCGAAAGGAAGGCGGAAGGGGATTACTGACATTAAAAAAACCTACATTATGGACAGGTAGACAATTTAAGAAAATTCTTTATAGAACGAGCAGAAACTAGCAAACACACAAAGCAATCACTCATATAAATACATCGGCTACACCACTGCAATTTCATAACCACTTATACAACCCTTTAGATCACATAACATCAACAGATGCGAAGAATGTAAATTGGAAAAAGAAAACACTACATGGCAAGCACCCGTATCATCTAACACAGCCACACATCGATCAAGACGCATCCAACGCATGACTAAGAATAGGCAATATATACAGTGAGACGGAAGGATTCATGATTGCAATACAGGATCAAACAATAAACACCAGTTATTACAGCAAACATATTATTAAAGATCCCAGTACCACAACAGATATATGTAGACTTTGCAAACAACCGCCGGCTGGGGAGGCCGAGCGGTTCTAGGCGCTACAGTCTGGAACAGCGCGACCGCTAAGGTCGCAGGTTCGTATCCTATCTCCGGCATGGATGTGTGTGATGTGCTTAGGTTAGTTAGGTTTAAGTAGTTCTAAGTTCTAGGGTACTGATGACTTCAGATGTTAAGTCCCATAGTGCTCAGAGCCATTTTTGCAAACAACAAATAGAAACAGTAGATCATATCACAAGCGGATGTACAATACTAGCAAACACAGAATACACCACAAGGCATGACAATGTAGCAAAAATAATACATCAACAACTTGCCATACAACATAAACTAATCAAACAACACGTTCCCACATACAAGTATACACCATAAAATGTACTAGACAATGTTGAATACAAATTATACTGGAACAGAACCATTATAACAGATAAAATAACACCACATAACAAACCTGACATCATACTCACCAATAAAAAGAAGAAATTAACACAACTAATCGAAATATCCATACCCAATACAACAAATATGCAGAAGAAAGCAGGAGAAAAAATTGAAAAAAACATCCAACTGGCTGAGGAAGTCAAGGACATGTGGCATCAGGATAAAGTTGACATTATACCAAGTATACTATCAATTATAGGAGTCGTACCACACAATATCCACCAGTACATCAACGCAATACAGCTACATCCAAACGTATACAGGGTGTTACAAAAAGGTACGGCCAAACTTTCAGGAAACATTCCTCACACAGAAAGAAAGGAAATATGTTATGTGGCCATATGTCCGGAAACGCTTACTTTCCATCTTAGAGCTCGTATTATTACTTCTCTTCAAATCACATTAATCATGGAATGGAAACACACAGCAACAGAACGTACCAGCGTGACTTCAAACACTTTCTTACTGGAAATGTTCAAAATGTCCTCCGTTAGCGAGGATACGTGCATCAGCCCTCCGTCGCATGGAATCCCTGATGCGCTGATGCAGTCCTGGAGAATGGCGTATTGTATCACAGCCGTCCACAATACAAGCACGAAGAGTCTCTACATTTGGTACCGGGGTTGCGTAGACAAGAGCTTTGAAATGCCCCCATAAATGAAAGTCAAGAGGATTGAGTTCAGAAGAGCGTGGAGGCCATGGAATTGGTCCGCCTCTACCAATCCATCGGTCACCGAATCTGTTGTTGAGAAGCGTACGAACACTTCGACTGAGATGTGCAGGAGCTCCATCATGCATGAACCACTTGTTGTGTCGTACTTGTAAAGGCACATGTTCTAGCAGCACAGGTAGAGTATCCCGTATGAAATCATGATAACGTGCTCCCCTGAGCGTAGGTGGAAGAACTAAAATTAGCTCGAATATGGAAATTAAGCGTTTCTTTATTTGTGTGTGAGGAATGTTTTCTGAAAGTTTGGCCGTACCTTTTTGTAACGCCCTGTATATACAACTACAGAAATCTGTAATTATTGATAAATGTTTAATTAACCGAAAGTTCCTAAATGCCATGTAACATATACTGTACAGTTAAACGGAAGTCACGCTTGATCAAGGTCCGCGTCACTTTCCATTTTTAATCAGACATAACGTCTGAGAAAGGAAAGAAATAACAATAATAATGACTTATAAGACAATAAAATAATTTATTTACGTTTCATTTTTACGATATGTAGGTTCAAAGCAAATTTCCTTATTTGCTGAGAATATTGTGGTACTTGACCACTAGCTTGATGTTCCAGATGCTTCTTCAACAGTGCCGTTAAATTTTCACTACTTAACGTATCAGAAACTGAATTACATAATATTTTTTTCAAAGCAGCAATTTAAGGTTTTAGCTGCACTTTCTTTTGTGTTACTAAGTTGCTTTCTACAAATGTTCCGTAGCACTTCTCTGCTCGTACTTAATTATCTTGTACTTTCAGAATTTTTGGTCTTGGGAGACAGTAACTGCAGTCAGTATGAACAAGGAATGAAATTCCGCTATGTGATTACAATAACAACAATTTTTCTACATATGAAATAGGAGTTCTCCTCGCTACATGACTTCGGTCTCTCCTCATAATACGTCCATACCATGTTGGTATTTAAATACAATATCTGATAAGAAAAGAATTAGAGCACTGTAACAGGAAGGAGTAAACAGGATGATAATTTACACATTTAGAGATGGTGTGATGCTATTTCAGAGATTACGGAATGGGAGCCAAGTTTACAGAGCTCAACAGTATGAGCTCACTTACCTGTGTGACGTTGCCCTCCATCTGACCTGGATGCATGTACTGATTCTGTTGGGAGGATTATCATAGGCCGTTGCATCCTCCCCCGAGTCAAGCTAGCCAAAGACTAATGTGTCCTTGATACTGACACTGAGACAGTGTTGTCCGAGCAGGTCCCGAAAGATTCGGCCTTCTGGTCAAAGAGAGCCCCAAAATAAGGTTCCTTTCAGACTGCGTCAGGCGCTGATAACGCTGTCTCACACGAGCACGGAGTATCTCAGTGCCCTTCACAGTGACCACTCAACATCTGACCTGTTCACGCCCGTTGTATACCCCACCAGGCCTAGTAACAACAATAAACAAGAACAACAGAGCAATATACCTGTCATAGTGACTTACAGCTGTAATCATTTACATATTCTCCGGTAGTCCATACGTGTACAAGGTTGGCGTCCGATCTTGTATTTTGACGCCACAGTTCTGTTTCACCAGTCTGCACGGCTTATGACGTTCGCCTTTTGTAATGAGGGATGGCCATCCAACCCCACAGTGTCTGGATGTGGTTTCACCAAGTGTTGAAGACATTCACCACAGCACTCCTAGAACACCGGACAAGTCGTGCAGTTTCCGAAATGCTCGTGCCGAGCTTCTGGGCCATCACAATCTGCCCTCGGTCAAACTTTAGATAGATGGCGCGCCTTTCCCGTTCTACACACTGAGTGTACGCTCGCTGATACTACATGCAAGCTCGTGCGTCTGATTGGTAGTCATTTCCCGCCAGATAACGCTGCTAGCGCCTGGACGGTTTAACGTCGATAGTAGATCAGTGGTCATAACGTTGTGTGTGATCAGTGTATATAACCAAAATCGATTATGTTCTACATACAGGGTGTTTCAAAAATGACCAGTATATTTGAAACGGCAATAAAAACTAAACGAGCAGCGATAGAAATACACCGTTTGTTGCAATATGCTTGGGACAACAGTACATTTTCAGGCGGACAAACTTTCGAAATTACAGTAGTTACAATTTTCAACAACAGATGGCGCTGCAAGTGATTTGAAAGATATAGAAGACAACACAGCCTGTGGGTGCGCCATTCTGTACGTCGTCTTTCTGCTGTAAGCGTGTGCTGTTCACAACGTGCAAGTATGCTGTGAACAACATGGTTTATTCCTTAGAACAGAGGATTTTTCTGGTGTTGGAATTCCACCGCCTAGAACACAGTGTTGTTGCAACAAGACGAAGTTTTCAACGGAGGTTTAATGTAACCAAAGGACAAAAAAGCGATACAATAAAGGATCTGTTTGAAAAATTTCAACGGACTGGGAATGTGACGGATGAACGTGTTGGAAAGGTAGGGCGACCGCGTACGCCAACCACAGAGGGCAACGCGCAGTTAGTGCAGCAGGTGGTCCAACAGCGGCCTCGGGTTTCCGTTCGCCGTGTTGCAGCTGCGGTCCAAATGACGCCAACGCCCATGTATCGTCTCATGCGCCAGAGTTTACACCTCTATCCATACAAAATTCAAACGCGGCAACCCCTCAGCGCCGCTACCATTGCTGCACGAGAGACATTCGCTAACGATATAGTGCACAGGATTGATGACGGCGATATGCATGTAGGCAGCATTTGGTTTACTGACGAAGCTTATTTCTACCTGGACGGCTTCGTCAATAAACAGAACTGGCGCATATGGGGAACCGAAAAGCCCCATGTTGCAGTCCCATCGTCCCTGCATTCTCAAAAATTACTGGTCTGGGCCGCCATTTCTTCCAAAGGAATCATTGGCCCATTTTTCAGATCCGAAACGATTACTGCATCACGCTATCTGGACATTCTTCGTGAATTTGTGGCGGTACAAACTGCCTTAGACGACACTGCGAACACCTCGTGGTTTATGCAAGATGGTGCCCGGCCACATCGCACGGCCGACGTCTTCAGTTTCCTGAATGAATATTTCGATGATCGTGTGATTGCTTTGGGCTATCCGAAACATATAGGAGGCGGCATGGATTGGCCTCCCTATTCGCCAGACATGAACCCCTGTGACTTCTTTCTGTGGGGAAACTTGAAAGACCAGGTGTACCGCCAGAATCCAGAAACAATTGAACAGCTGAAGCAGTACATCTCATCTGCATGTGAAGTCATTCCGCCAGACACGTTGTCAAAGGTTTCGGGTAATTTCATTCTGAGACTACGCCTTATTATTGCTACGCATGGTGGATATGTGGAAAATATCGTACTATAGAGTTTCCCAGACCGCAGCGCCATCTGTTGTTGACAATTGTAACTACTGTAATTTCGAAAGTTTGTCTGCCTGAAAATGTACTGTTGTCCCAAGCATATTGCAACAAACGGTGTATTTCTATCGCTGCTCGTTTAGTTTGTATTGCCGTTTCAAATATACCGGTCATTTTTGAAACACCCTGTATGTCAGTCACTTTTGGGAGCTTTCAGCTGATTTTTAACTGACAATATCCTAAGATTTCCTCAGTTATCCGAAAATAGGGCAGCTTACTCTACAATTCCCTTGGCGGTGCGTGATCGTACAGCCATGTCGCACACCGTTTGCAGCAATAAAGTACCCACACATAGCTGGAGGACAATGGAGTGCCCGCAAGGCGACCATTGTTGCAGTTTCCCTTCACGCGCAAACAGAGAGAATTGCGCCGACAACGGTGCGTCCAAAGACAACACTGGAAACAAGAGTAGCACCACATCATTCATTTAGACGATCTGAGGTTCTGCGTATAGCATCGCGATGTACCTATACGTGTGAGACGGCCACGGGGAGATCAAACTAGGTCAGTTTGCACTCGCCAGTCATATGGGCCTTTTCTTGGTGTGATGGAATATGTTGCCATTAGGTACATAACAAGACCACCTCTGCTTGACACAGGCGATAATTTGGACTGCGAGCATTACATTTCTGCAGTGCTGGGCCCCATGGCTGCGATCTATTTTCGAGTTGTCCGTGATGTTATAACGCGAGACCACATGTTGTTCGCGCTTTCCTGGCCTGCCTAGATTCAAATACTGGTCGACTATTGCCTGTTGCAGCACGTTCTGCACATCTCTCATCGAAGGAGAACACCTGATCGTGAGCTGCAGAGAGACTGCCGCGCCATTTCCCGCCAACCACTACGATTGGTTAACCGTGGTATAGACCGTGACTGACGTGATCGTGTCTGTCGTTCAAAATCAGACTGACTCGATGCCCAGCCGGTTGAAGCCATTGTTACTGGTGCAGGTGACGGCTTTGTGTCCTAATTTTCCGTCCTTTTGTAGTAAATGAAGATGAGATGTGAGATATGACACCGTGAGAAGAATGTGACAGACTATTGAAGGACCGAAGTAGAAACAAGGCCTGTGGAGTAGACGTCATTTCCTCACATTTATTGAGATGCGTAAGACAGAGAACTGTGGCAAAAGTATTCCACCTGGCGTACAAGGTATGTGAGACAAGCGAAATGCCCTCCGACTACATGGAGAATGTAACAATTCAATTGCAACGCGAACAGTTGCTGATCAAGGGCGGATTCAGAGGGGTAAGGTACATGGTCACATGCCTCCCCCCCACCTCCGACAAACAGCGCGAGAAAGAAAAGGAAAAAGGATAGAGGGTGAGAAAGGGAGAGGGAGAGAGAGAGAGAGAGAGAGAGAGAGAGAGTTTTTATTTTATAATTAGTCTCGCAAAGTCTTTAACGACATTTTGACCTTTCGGAGCCTTGGCACCTCCCCTCCCCGTCGCCCCCCCCCCCCCCCCCCCAGATAATTTTTTTATCCGCCATTGCTGCTGACAGGTGTGAATATCAATTTAACAACTGAGGGTTGCAACATACACGAGTTATTTGCAAAAGAGTGGAAAAAAGGATAGAAGCTGATTCGCGAAAGCTCAGTTTTGGTTGTGGCGAAATACAGGAACGTTTGAGTCAATATTGATCCTACAGCTTATCCTGAAAGATAAATCGAAAAAAGATAACTTAATTTCATACTCGTAGCATCTGTAGGTCTAACGAAAGCTTTTGACAATACTGGCAGAGCCTAAATCGCATACTCCTCTTTTTTCGTGATGTAGTCATAAACAGGAGCGCACCACAAAGAAAGACCAAATTTGGAAAACAAAGGCTGTCTTTGAGTAATCTTAATCACTGTTTCTAGTGCAGCGCCATCTGAGTTTCGGTTAACCCTAGGACGCCTAAGGAGGGGGGGGGGGGGGTTGTTGAACCCACAATTTTTTTATGTCCTCTGCTTTTGCCCAAGTAACTTTCATACTACAAATGAGTTATTGTTTGTTGGCTATTTTACGAAACGTTACTGTCAATATATTTTATAGAAAATTCCTGCTTTGAAAGAAAAAATAAATAAACTTATTATGGGTCCAACAAACCACCCCCGTTAGGCTTCCGTGCTATAGAAAATTTCCCATAGTAGGATTTCATATTTCCCATCTCTACAACAATGCTAGTTATTTTCTTGTTGGTTGGTATTCTTGATATTCACAACAATCGGTTTACTTTCAGAGGAAGTGATCGTTGATGTCAGTCAGCTGTTATTTATCTTGTAAACTTGCAGTGCGTTAGTGCAGTTCCCTACTGTTCACAGACTTAGAAATGACTAAAAGAATACGTGACTCGTCTTTAGAAAGAGTTCTGAATGAAATTTTAGATGAAGATTCTGATACGGGGAGTGAAAGTGAATATGAGGATGGTGTTATGGAGTATGATTCATATTGGGAAAGTGATGTGGATGTTAGAGAAGATGAAGATAGCGCTGCTTCAGGCAGTGACCATCAGGATGTTGGAAGAAGGTACGTAACCACACAGCGTAGAATTCCTCGGAGGTCGGAGGTCTACTGCTAATATAGTAAGAGATCGGGCAGGAGTAACTCCAGCTGGTGTTTGCCATTCACCTGGAGAAGCCTTGAAGTTACTTCTTACGCCTGACATCATGGATGTTATAGTAAAACATTCAAATGAAGAGGCAGTTAGGCGAAATGTTACTTTGACTAATGTGAAAGAATTGTATGCCTTTATAGGAATCCTGATACTTATGGGGGCAAATAAGGACAATTCTGTCAGTGTACACGATCTTTGGTCAGACCTAATGGGTATTATGGCAAGGGGTATTATGGTAAGAGAACGTTTCAAGGAATTTACTGCAATAATAAGGTTTGATGACAAAAGTGCCCGCCAGCTAAGTAGGGAAGCAGACAAGTTCACAGCAATCAGTGATATTTTCAAAAAAGTGAATGATAGGTTTCCACTACTCTATAAACCAGGGGTCCACCTCACCACTGATGAGACGCTCAGCTTGTTTAGAGGGTGCTGCCACTTTAAAGTATTTATGAAGGATAAACCGGGCAAGTATGGCATCTTTATACGCATGATGTCCGATGCAGTTGACAGATACGTCTTGAATATGGAACCCTATGCAGGTAATGTCCAGAGTTTGTCGAAAGAAGAACGGGGTTCAGCAGCTGTCGTCAAACGTCTGGTAGCACCTGTGAAAAATACTGGTCGAAATATTACTACAGACCAATACTACACATCGGTGGATTTAGCGGAAGAGTTATACAAAGACTACAAAGTTACTACAGTAGGAACTTTCCAGTCAAACAGGAAGCATATTCCAGACATAATGAAGAACAAGTCAAATCGAGAGCTATATTCATCAATGTTCTTGTTCACAGACCCATCAACAGGTACTCCTCCAGTAACTTTGGTGTCCTACATAGCAAAAACGAAACTAAAAACTTACTGATGTTGTCAACAATGCACCAAGATACAGGCACTGTTGGAGGAGAGAAGAATAAAATCGAGATAAATGCATATTACAATTCCACTAAAGTTGAAATTGATACCATTGATCAAATGGCGCTTATGTACACCTGCAGGAGGGGAAAAAAGAGATGGCCTCTATCTGTATTTTACTCTCTCATCGACATTTGTGCTATGAATGCAACCACCATATTCATCCAGCAACATCCAAGATGGAATGAAAAGAAACACAACAAACGGAAATTTTATCTTCTGCAAGCTGGGATAGGACTAGTGAAATTGCAGGTAGAAGAAAGGAGTGCCAATGTAAGAGGAGAGGGTTATCTAACCAAATTGTTCAATCAATGGAGACTATTCTACAAAAGAAAATCAAAGAATTGACAACAGAAGCACGTCAGCCTCCTGCAGGGAAAGGTCGGTACCATGTTTGTATAAGAAAAGCTAAAACAAAGAAGCAGAAGTACAACAATCTAAGTAAACCAAAACAGTATTGTACACAATGTCATAAACATGTGTGTAACACACATCCAGAAAAATTGTGAAGTGTGTCTCTTGCGTTGAAGTTGAGGACTCAGAGTAGCCTATTGTATATGAACAAATCTGTATTTTGTATTGTAATATGACAATTTTTTATTCACTCAATCCAATATTTATAACAATTAACGAAATTTATAAACCGATGCCTTGGTTAAAATACATAAACCGTTTTTAAAGTTGTAATTTTTCGTCAGTGAAATTTATTTAATACCTGTGGGCCTGCCGAACCCCCTCCCCCCTTACGAATCCAAGTTAGAAAAAAAGGCTTGGGCGTCCTAGGGTCAAAACCGACAATTCTTTCTGGGTGTCGTAACTTTCAGGAACGTCAGTGTATGGTAGATAGTCTTTATGACATCAGTATCAACGATATTACTGATGATTCAGGTTTTAAGGTTGAGTGTAAACAGACAAAGATCTTTGCATAACCGGATAGCGTGAGCGTTGCTATCGTTGTGCTAATTAACGTGTCGTTCGATTGCAGATTCCCATCGCCTGTGTGGCACCTGAAGGCCCGCGTGCTAGTTCTTCAGTGAAGCAGAGAGGTGTGGGGGAAGGTCGGCCGTTGCTTCCGGCCACGGGTGGCGAGGCCACCGGAAGCGGCGGGGTCGTGGGTCGGTCCCTGGTCAGGAGCGCGGCCTTCCGCGTCTTTCTTCGCACACGTGGTGCTGCATACTTAGCACTGTCTGCAACCCGGTCGTTAGCGAGCGGGAAGAGGCCGGCGCTAAAGCATTTGATTAACTCCGTGATTCTACAGCGCCATGACGATCAAGGAGTCTCGTATATTCGCTACAGGCCACGTACGCCCCTTCATGACGATCTTATTTCCCGGCGGCAGTGGCATTTTTCAATGAGATACTGCGCCGTGTCACAAGGCCAGGAGTTTGAGGAGGTGGTTCGAGGAAGACAGGGGCGAGTTTCAGTTGATGTCCTGGGCCCCAGCTCGCCAGATCTGCACCCAATCCAACACGTCTGGGGTGACTGAATGTGCCATCAGAGCTCATCACCCCCATATCCCTGGAAGTTAGGAGAATTAGGGGGCTTGCGTGAAGATATGGGGTGCCATCTGCAACCTGCGACCTACCAGGGCTTCATTGCTTCCATCACACGAGGCATCACCACTGCCATCTGTGCCAAAGGTGGACATACCGTCTATTAGATAGGTAATGATAATGTTCTGGCTGATCGGTGTACGACCTTTTTATAGCGAAGGTCGACAGATTATATTTAATGGTTCAAATGGCTCTGAGCACTGTGGGACTTAACATCTGAGGTCATCAGTTCCCTAGAACTTAGAACTACTTAAACCTAAGGACATCACGCACATCCATGCTCGAGGCAGGATTCGAACCTGAGACCGTAGCGGTCGCACGGTTCCAGACTGAAGCGCCTAGAATCGCTCAGCCACACCCGCCGGCATTTCATTTAATAATTTATGTCCAAATAACTTTAGCATTTTCGAGAGTGTACAAAAGGGTGTACAATTTCAGATAGTGTCGTTCTTAATTTCTGATAGGTTGTTTCATAAGAAAAATTCAAGATAGCACACCTACAGCAATATAGTTTTATTTCAAAAAATACAAAAAGTAATGTTGAGATATTCCCTTTTGGCTACAATAATGATACACCTATAACTACATTGTTTCGGGGTGCACTCAGCCTCGTGATGCCAATTGAGGAGCTACTCGACTGAACAGTAGCGGCTCCGATCAAAGAAAACCATCGTAACGACCGGGAGAGTGGTGTGCTGGCCACACGCTCCTCCTATCCGCATCCTCAACTGAGGATGACGCGGCGGTCGGATGGTCCCGATAGGCCACTTGTGGCCTGAAGGCGGAGTGCCTTTTTATAACTAGATTGAGGTTATCATTCACAATTTTTACATTTGTACGTTTTCCAGTCATGTCTCACAGGCCCAGTACACAGTACATGTACCCAACGCAACGCAAGGTAAACAGTTTATCCAGTCGTCTCCACATTTATCTTCCCAGTATGGGATCGAATAATAGATGCATTCCTCATATGTGCTGTTTTAATCATGCGTCGAGACAAGGGAAACAGAACTTTCGGAATCCTCTGCATATGATAACTCACATGGCGATTTTCTTTGCCCAGCCGGAGTGACCGAACGGTTCTGGGCGCTAAAGTCTGGAACCGCGCGACCGCTACGGTCGCAGGTCCTAATCCTGCCTCGGGCATGAATGTGCGCGATGTCCTTAGGTTAGCTAGGTTTAAGTAGTTCCAAGTTCTAGGGGACTTAGGACCTCAGCAGTTGAGTCCCAAAGTGGTCGGAGCCATCAGCCACCTGATTTTCTTTACCTCCTACTCATTTTAGCCACATTTGTATTCTTGTGGCTGTCCTTTTGGCTGCTTTGATGTTTTCTCTTTTTTGAAGATTCTCCTAGGTTTTTCTAAAATTTCTCTCTTGCAATTTAGCTTGTCTTGAGATGAAGGCTCTTTCTAAAGCACATTTTCTGCCTGTGCTAGAGACCAGCTTCTCTTCTGTTTTTCCCGTCTTTATGTAATCTAAAACTGAAGATTGTGGCATTTGAAACACTTTGGGCACCTTTTTAAGAATCCTTTTTCTTAATTTCTAAAGGCTTCCATTGCCTTCCGTATATTTTTCCCTGCCCGACACTTTCTCTTCCTCCCAGCCATGCCTTAAAGGAAACAAAAGCGAAAACTTTAAAGGGGCGCATTTTTCAGCTGATGGAAATTGGGCACCCTAGCAGTATTTAGGAACCTGTACCACTTGACAAACATGGCTGGACAACCGAAACACGTAACGAATTATTGTATTTAAAAACTAATCACAAGTTTCATTCAATATATCTCTAACAAATAAGAATAAGATGTCAAACTACTTACCATGCATCTGTGATGCTTACGTTGTGTCTACAAAATATTATAGTCAAATGTAAAACGTTAAGAAAAAAATCAACTGCGAATACAGAGCGCGACTGATGCTGTTTGCAGGACAGTAAAGTTGTGGAAGTACCAGAATTTCAGCTAGTTTCCGCATCGGCAGCATCGCAAAAAAAAAGTCTTAGTGGGAGTTCGGTTGAAACTGATGTTGGCGCCGTAGATTATATGCTCGATGGAGCAGCATCATCTGTTCAAAAATGGTTCAAATGGCTCTGAGCACTATGGGACTTAACATCTGAGGTCATCAGTCTCCTAGACTTAGAACTACTTAAACCTAACCAACCTAAGGACATCACACACATCCATGCCCGAGGCAGGATTCGAACCTGCGACCGTAGCAGCAGCGCCTAGAACCGCAGGGCCACACCGGCCGGCGGCAGCACTGCCCAGGGAGCAAATATCCACCTGTCCAGAATTAGGCCACCATCAAAAATAGGACACCATACCCTAACTGTGTACTCTCTGCGCTACGTGCATAGGGCACACAGATCTTGCATGGCGTTGAGCATCAATTCCATTATCACATGACAGTTGCGTGATGCCGTCCAACGCGAGCTCCAATATCGCAGAACGTTAAACCTCAATCTCGATCTTACGAGACATTGCGCTGTCGAATTCCGACACCCGCAGCTAATTGTTTGCCAATTCTCACACGATCGTCTCACAAAAGAACAACACTCAAGTGCGATTTATGCACGAGAAACTGACTGCAAAATCTTTCCTTCTGCGCAGAATATAGACGTCATCACTCCCATCTCCATTGCGTGGTTGTGCTGAAATATCATTTACAAAGCCCAGTACGTATTCCACTTCGCGAGAATTTGAAGTTTATTGCGTGCGGCCTTCGAGCTGTTGCAGTATCAACAACCAGAATTGTATGTTCAACTACAAATTGCTCGTTGAATAATGTTAATGATTGTGTGGTAACGGTCGGCAGTATAATCTTACTGCGTCTTAAGGTAAATATTAAAAATTCCGTGCAACTAAACGGTTTGGTGCAAGCTTTTAACTGGACTCCGACTGGCGACTTGTGTGTCTCTAACCTACACCAGTAATCATGTTCGGGCAATAGCATCTTAAATTTAACATGGAATCAGAATCACGTGGCGATCCTGTTTAATCTTCCTACCACTGATGTTGCGGTTGTTGTGGTCTTCAGTCCTGAGTCTGGTTTGATGCAGCTCTCCATGCTACTCTATCCTGTGCAAGCTTCTTCATCTCCCAGTACCTCCTGCAGCCTACATCCTTCTGAATCTGCTTGGTGTGTTCATCTCTTGGTCTCCCTCTACGATTTTTACCCTCCACGCTGCCCTCCAATACTAAATTGGTGAGCCCTTGATGCCTCAGAACATGTCTTACCAACCGATCCCTTCTTCTAGTCAAGTTGTGCCACAAACTCCTCTTCTCCCCAATTCTATTCAATACCTCCTCATTAGTTATGTGATCTACCCATCTAATCTTCAGCATTCTTCTGTAGCACCACATTTCGAAAGCTTCTATTCTCTTCTTGTCTAAAATATTTATCATCCACGTTTCACTTTCATACATGGCTACACTCCATACAAATACTTTCAGAAACGACTTCCTGACACTTAAATCTATACTCGATGTTCACAAATTTCCCTTCTTCAGAAACGCTTTCCTTCCAATTGCCAGTCTACATTTTATATCCTCTCAACTTCGACCATAATCAGTTATTTTGCTCCCCAAATAGCAAAACTCATCAATTACTTTAAGTGTCCCATTTCCTAATCTAATTCCCTCAGCATCATCCGACTTAATTCGACTACATTCCATTATCCTCGTTTTGCTTTTGTTGATGTTCATCTTATATCCTCCTGTCAAGACACTGTCCATTCCGTACAACTGCTTTTCCAAGTCCTTTGCTGTCTGACAGAATTACAATGTCAATGACAAACCTCAAAGTTTTTATTTCTTCTCCATGGATTGTAATACCTACTCCGAATTTTTCTTTTGTTTCTTTTACTGCTAGCTCAATATAAAGATTGAATAACGTCGGGGATAGGCTACAACCCTGTCTCACTCCCTTCCCAACCACTGCTTCCCTTTCATGCCCCTTGACTCTTACAACTGCCATCTGGTTTCTGTACAAATTGTGAATAGCCTTTCCCTCCCTGTATTTTACCCCTGCCACCTCCAGAATTTGAAAGAGAGTATTCCAGTCAACGTTGTCAAAAGCTTTCTCTACGTCTAGAAATGCTAGAAACGTAGGTTTGCCTTTCCCTAATCTATCCTCTAAGATACGTCGTAGGGTCAGTATTGCCTCACATGTTCCAATATTTCTACGGAATACAAACTGATCTTCCCCGAGGTCGGCTTCTACCAGTGTTTCCATTCGTCTGTAAAGAATTCGCATTAGTATTTTGCAGCCGTGACTTAAACTGTTAGTTCGGTAATTTTCACATCTGTCAACACCTGCTTTCTTTAGAATTGGAATTATTATATTCTTCTTGTAGTCTGAGGGTATTTCGCCTGTCTCGTACATCTTGCTCACTAGATGGTAGAGTTTTTTCAGGACTGACTCTCCCAAGGCCGCCAGAAGTTCTAATGGAATGTTGTCTACTCCCGAGGCCTTGTTTCGACTTAGGTCTTTCAGTGCTCTGTCAAACTTTGCACGCAGTATCATATATCCCATCTCATCTTCATCTACATCCTCTTCCATTTCCATAATATTGTCCCCAAGTACATCGCCCTTCTATACACCCTCTATATACTACTTTCACCTTTCTGATTTCCCTTCTTTGCTTAGAACTGGGTTTCCATCTGAGCTCTTGATATTCATACAAGTCGCTCTCTTTTCTCAAAAGGTCTCTTTAATTTTCCTGTAGGCAGTATCTATCTTACCCCTAGTGACATAGCCTCTACATCCTCTAGCCATTCCTGCTTAGCCTGTCGATCTCATTTATACACTACTGGCCATTAAAATTGTTACACCATGAAGAAATGCAGGTGATAAACGGGCATTCATTGGACATATATATTATACTAGAACCGACATGCGATTACATTTTCATGCTATTTGGGTTCATAGATCCTGAGAAATCAGTACCCAGAACAACCATCTCTAGCCGTTATAACGGCCTTGATACGCCTGGACATTGAGTCAGACAGAGCTCGGATGGCGTGCAGAGGTACAGCCGCCCATGTGGCTTCAACACGATACCACAGTTCATCAAGAGTAGTGACTGGTGTATTGTGACGAGCCAGTTGCTTGGCCACCATTGACCAGACGGTTTCAGTTGGTGTGAGATATGGAGAATGTGCTGGCCATGCCAGCAGTCGAACATTTTCTGTATCCAGAAAGGCCCGTACAGGACCTACAACATGTTGAAATGTAGGGTTTCGCAGGGATCGAATGAAGGGTATAGCCAAGAGTCGTAACATATTTGAAATGGAACGTCCAGTGCTCAAAGTGCTGTCAGTTCGAACGAGAGGTGACCGAGACGTGTAGCCAATGGCACCCCATACCATCACGCCGGGTGATACGCCAGTATGGCGATGACGAATACACGCTTCCAATGGGCGTTCACCGCGATGTCGCCAAACACGGATGCGACCATCATGATGCAGTAAACAGAACCTGGATTCATCCGAAAATATGACGTTTTGCCATTCGTGCACTCAGGTTCGTCGTTGAGTACGCCATCGCAGGTGCTCCTGTCTGTGATGCAGCTGATAGTCCATGCTGTTGCAAACGTCTTCGAACTGTTCGTGCAGATGGTTGTTGTCTTGCAAATCTTCCTTCCTGTTGACTCAGCGATCGAGACGTGGCTGCTCGATCCGTTACAGCCATGCGGATAAGATGCCTGTCATCTCGACTGCTAGTGATACGAGGCCGTTGGGATCCAGCTATTAGTTATTGGATCTCGACCAACGCGGGTAGCAATGTCGCGATACCATAAACCACAATCGCGATACGCTACAGTCTGACCTTTTGTCAATGTCGGAAACGTGATGGTACGCAATTCTCCTCCTTACACGAGCCATCACAATAACGTTTCACCAGGCAACGTCGGTCGACTGCTGTTTGTGTATGAGAAATCGGTTGGAAACTTTCCTCATGTCAGCACGTTGTAGGTGTCGCCACCGGTGCCAACGTTGTGTGAGTGCTCTGAAAAGCTAATGATTTGCATATCACAGCATCTTATTCCTGTCGTTTAAATTTCGCGTCTGTAGCACGTTATCTTCGTGGTATAGCAATTTTAATTGCCAGTAGTGTATTTATGTTGTATATTTGCCTCGAAAAGAAGATAAAGTTATGATCACAAAACGTTTCTCTGAAACCTTAGACTGAGGTGACAGAAGTCATTGGACGGCGATACGCAAATACACAAATAGCAGCACTACGTTTACACGAATATAAAAAGGCTGTGCATTGACGGAGCTCTCATTTGTACTCAGCTGATTCATGAGTAAGGAGTCCGACGAGACTGTGGCATGACGACGGGAACCAGCAGACTTCTAGCGCGGAATTGTAGCTGGAGCTAGTCGCATGGGGAATTTCGTTTCGGAAATCGTTAGGGAATTCAGTATTCTGAGATCCAGAGTATCAAGAGTGTGCCCCAGGATACCACATTTCAGGCGCTTCCTCATACTAAATAATATGTCGTATGACTAGGGCCTCCCTTCGGGTAGGCCGTTCGCCAGGTGTTAAGTCTTTAGATTTGACGCCACTTAGGCGACTTGCGCGTCGATGGGGATGAAATGATGATGATTAGGACAACACAACACCCAGTCCCTGAGCGGAGAAAACTCCGACCCAGCCGGGAATCGAACCCTAGCCCTTAGGATTGACATTCTCTGGCGCTGACCACTCAGCTATCGGGGGCGGACTTCCTCTCACTACGGACAAGGTAGTGGCCGACGGCCTTCATTTAACGCCCGAGAGCAGCGTTTGCACAGTTGTCAGTTCTGAAATACAAGTAACATTGCGCGAAATAACCAGAGAAATGAGAGTCGGACGTACGACGAACGTATCTGTTAGCACAATTAATTTGCTATGGCAGCAGACGACCGACGTCACGAGTGCCTTTGCAAACAGCACGACATCGCCTACAGTGCCTTTCCTGGGCTCGTGACTGTGTAGGTTGGACGCTAGAGAACTGGAAAACCGTGGCCTGCTCAGATGCGTCCCATTTCAGGTGGTAAGGGCTGATGGTAGGGTTCCAGTTTGGCGCATACCCCACGAAGCCATGGACCGAAGTTGTCAACAAGGCATGGCGCAAGCTGGTGGTGGTTCCATAGCGGTATGGGAAATGTTTAAATGGAGTAGACTGGGTTATTATCGGCTACCTGGAGACCATTTGCAACCATTCATGTTCGCAGACAACTGTGGAATTTTTATGGATGACAGTGCGCCATGTGACCAGACCACAATTGCTCGCGATTGGTTTGAAGAACATTCTGGACAGTTCGAGCGAATGATTTGGCCAGCCAGATCGCCCGATATGAATCCCATCTAACATTTATGGGACATAATCGAGAGGTCAATTCATGCACAAAATCCTGAACCGGCAAGACTTTCGCAATTAAGGACGCTATAGATTTCTGCAGAGAACTTCCAACGACGTTTTGAATCCATACCACGTCGAGATGCTGCACTTCGCCGGGAAAGAGGGGGTCCGACACTGTATTATGAAGTACCCAATCACTTTTGTAACCTGAGTGTTTATGATGTAACATCATTGGCACACGTGAAAGCTATACGCTGGAAAATGCTGTTTCGAAATTAATGCCCCTATAGCTTAACCGTATTTCAGTGGTACTGTAAGTAGCCCGTTTGTATGTTGGCGCCGGCCGCTGTTGCCGAGCGGTTCTAGGTGCTACAGTTCGGAACCGCGCTGCTGCTGCGGTCGCAGGTTCGAATCCTGCCGCGGGCAGGGCTGTGTGTGATGTCCTGAGGTTAGGTAGGTTTAAGTAGTTCTAAGTTCTAGGGGACTGATGACCTCAGATGTCAAGTCCCATAGTGCTCAGAGCCATTTGAACCATTTTGTATATTGGCAGCGCTGTAGACCGTGTTAATAACGCTGACAGCGCTCTGCGCCCTCCGCAGGAGATTCTGTGGTTGGATGGACTAGCAGTTAGCGAGTGGATAGAGAAGTGTACGGACATGATTTTCTTAGTGGAGACTCTGTGTTGGTAGGACATGCAATGTAAAGTGAGATGAAATGATGCGTTAATAAGAAAATATGCAAGGAAATGTTGGATGAGGGATGTTGATAATGTTTGAGTAGTGGAATTATTGACAACCATATGTTTGGAACTGGATGACACATGAATAAAGTAAAATTTTCTAAATACATTGCTTGATCTTCAAAAAAATCTTTCTTTTTGCTAACCAAATGCCTCCTAGTAATTAGGGTATATAGTAGTTAGAACCTATTTAGCTGGCTGTTGTTGCTACTTGCTGTAATTGCTGTAGTTCATGTTAAGGAGACTTTCTGTGAGGTAAATCACTTATGAAAAAGAATGAGGTTTCCGCCATCGGAATATAGGGAATGAAATAAGTTTAGGTAACTAACAGAGTTGGAGGTAGTTTCATATTTTTTGGATTTGTATTACTGTTAGGATTTCTTGCAATTCAGGGCTATTATTTTGTGTTAATTATTGGAAATCACGTTGTCTATGTATAGCAGTCGGACTGCTTCTATATTGTGGGCAATAAATGAATAGGTTAAGTTTGAGTTGTGTTCGTCAGGAAAATTCTGTAGGTCAGTGTTTATAGAAAAATTAATTTACGAAACAGTTTCAGTACATTAAGAACAAAGCATTGATAACGATATACCCAGGTGCGGATCTAAGGGGTGGAGTGGCCCCCATCCTTACTAGACATTTTGCTAAGTGTGTTCAAACATTTGTATGCACGAGGAACAATCAGTAATGAAAGAGACAAACTAATGCAGAAAAAAACATTTGTCCCAATGATGAACTACTACTTTTATACCTGGTGCAAAGAAGTCGCTGTCTTGTTGTCTAAGCCACAAATTCTTTGACCTCCTCGGTGTTGCCGAATTTCCTTCAACCTAAAGGCTCTTGAGGGAACCACACAAATGGAGATCCGAGGGAGCCAAATATGGGATGTATGGAGGGCCAGCTGGGCGGTGTTAGGGGGAGCAATGTTATGTAGCAACATCACACCATTTCTCTGAGATCCACGACGTTTTTCTCTCTTCGCTAGCCTTCTTTGTTAATCAGCATGTCTGACTGGTAGGTATTGTTTACTATACCTTGATATTCCAAACACTCACAAAATACGACACCTTGGGCATTCCAGAAACAGACCGACATGTCGTTTCCCGCTGATGATTGTATTCTCAATTTATTTCAGCAGGTGATCTGCCGGCCGGTGTGGCCGAGCGGTTCTAGCCGCTTCAGTATGGAACCGCACGGCTGCTACGGTCGCAAGTTCGAATCCTGCTTCGGGCATGGATGTGTGTGATGTCCTTATGTTAGTTAGGTTTAAGTAGTTCTAAGTTCTAGGGGACTGATGACCTCAGATGTCAAGTCCCATAGTGCTCAGTGCCATTTGAATCTTTTGAACGGGTGATCTCGTATGCTTTCCGTTCCATGCTTTGTTTTTTGGACTCCGGTTCAAAATGGTGATCCCAAGTTCCATCGCACGTCAAAATATTGTTTAGAAAACGGTCACATTCCCTTTCATTGCGTTCTTTCAAGTCTGTACACCGTGAGTCTTACAAGTGGGGACTTTCCCGTACGACCATTTTGCGAATGAGCCGTGAATATCAGGAATCCGGTAAAAAAGATCCTGCAAGAACAGGACTAATTACGACTGAAACGAATCGTTCAACGTGACAGAACTACAACTCTTCCGCAAATTGCTACAGATTTCAATGCTGGGCCATTAACAAGCGTCAGCATGTGAACTATTCAACGAGACATCATGGATATGGCCTTTCGGAGTCGAAGGCTCACTCGTGTACCCTTGATGACTGCACGACACATTGGACTGTTGACTGGAAACATGCCTGGTGCACGAGTCTCGTTTCAAATTGTATCGAGCGGATGGACGTGTACGGGTATGGAAACACCCTCATGAATCCATGGACCCTACATGTCAGTGGGGGACTGTTCAAGCCGGTTGAGCCTCCGTAGAGGTGAGGGGCGTGTACAGATGGAATGATATGGAATTGCTGATACGTCTAGATACGACTCTGCCAGATGACACGTACGTAAGCATCTTTATTCTGAGTTTAAACACCTCCACTGGCCACCAAACTCCTCAAACACGAACATTATTGAGCATATGTGGGATGCCTTGCAACGTGCTGTTCAGAAGAGATCTTCAGCCCCTCGTTCTCTTAAGGACAGCCCTGCAGGATTCATGGTGTCAGTTCCCTCCAGCACTACTCGAGACATTAGTCAATCCCATGCCACGTCGTGTTGCGGCAGTTCTGCGCGCTCGCATGTGTCCTACATGATATTAGACAGGTGTATGCGTTTCTCTGGCCCTTCAGTGTAGCTTACTGCTTTCAAAGAATCATGTGTCAAGATGTATAATACATGACAGTAATGCCCGTTGGCTCAGTTTGGGGGGAGGGGGGGGGACAGTTGTGTGGAGCTAGGAACTGAGGCAAAGGGCACAGCACATCTTCTCAGTCCTTGAGTTATCGGTGGGTGTCTTAGAGTGATCGGCAATGAAAAGAGGATCTGTGCTTTACATTGCAAGTGACAGGAAGCAGGCCTGGAACCATCAGCGTGAGTCCTCAGTGTGGACAGTGAAGAAGGAAACTATGTTTTATTTATCTAGTTATCTGAAATAGTTTGTATGTAAACGAAGGAATATTACACAGTAGAGAAGTACTGGGTGAGGCAGTGCAGCTGATAGGACGCTGACCTCGTATTCGGGAGGATGGAGCTGTTCTGTGCGGCCATCCTGATTTGGGTTTTACGTAGTTTTCACGGATCGTCTAGGTAAATGCCTGGATGTTTCCTTAATCCAGGCCACGGTCGAACAACTGTCCTATCCCCATAGGCCAGGAGTCGCACCCTCTTAAAGCCTGTTATGCATGTCGTATGTTATATTTTGGACTGCTGATCGGTATTGTATTACCTTGACAAATCCTATATCATTGTAATATCATCCTTGGAGGAATAAAGAGAAGTACATAAATAAAAAAATACCACCTCATTATTTATTCTATTTACCCATCTAATCTTCAACATAATTCTGTAGCAGCACATTTCAAAACGTCTATTATCTTCTTATCTGAACTGCTCTTCGGCCACGCTTCACTTCCTTAGAAACCTGAACAACAGTTAAACACCTCCAGAAAAGCCTTCCTAGGATATAAATTTATGTACGATATTTACAAAGCCTTCTTGTTCGGTAATGTTCTTTCTATGTCCATTCTATAATTTAAATCCCCTCTACTTTGGCAATGATCAGTTATTTAGCTACCCAAATGGGAAAACTCATCTACTACTATTAGTGTTACATTTCTTAATCTAGTACCCTCAGCATAGCCTAACTTAATTCTATATTTCGAGCAGTTAGTCCACGAACGCACGCGAATTGTAAATGGTTGCGAAAACATACTTGACCTCTTAGCCACAAACAATCCAGAGCTGACAGAGAGCTTCATGACTGATACAGGGATTAGTGATCACAAGGTCGTTGTAGCTAGGCTCAATACCGTTTCTTCCAAATCTACCAGAAACAAACGCAAAATAATTTTATTTAAAAAAGCGGCTAAAGTGTCACCAGAAGCCTTCCTAAGAGACATTCCTTCCGAACTGACTATGCAAATGTATACGACATGTGGCTCAAATTCAAAGATATAGTAGCAACAGCAATTGAGAGATTCATACCTCATAAATTGGTAAGAGATGGAACGGATCCCCCGTGGTACACAAAACAGGTCAGAACGCTGTTGCAGAGGCAACGGAAAAAGCATGCGAAGTTCAGAAGAACGCGAAATCCCGAAGATTGGCTAAAATTTACAGACGAACGAAATTTGGCACGGACTTCAATGCGAGATGCCATTAATAGGTTCCACAACGAAACATTGTCTCGAAATTTGGTAGAAAATCCGAAGAAATTGTGGTCGTATGTAAAGTACACAAGCGGCAAGACGCAGTCAATACCTTCGCTGCGCAGTGCCGATGGTACTGTTACCGACGACTGTGCCGCTAAAGCGGAGTTACTGAACGCAGTTTTCCGAAATTCCTTCACCAAGGAAGACGAATGGAATATTCCAGAATTTGAAACACGAACAGCTACTAACATGAGTTTCTTAGAAGTAGATACCTTAGAGGTTGCGAAGCAACTCAAATCGCTTGATACGGGCAAGTCTTCAGGTCCAGATTGTATACCGATTAGGTTCCTTTCAGATTACGCTGATGCTATAGCTCCCTACTTAGGACTCATATACAACCGCTCGCTCACCGATAGAATTGTACCTACAGATTGGAAAATTGCGCAGGTCGCACCAGTGTTTAAGAAGGGTAGTAGGAGTAATCCATCTAACTACAGACCTATATCATTGGCGTCGGTTTGCAGGAGGGTTTTGGAGCATATACTGTATTCAAACATTATGAATCACCTCGAAGGAAACGATCTATTGATACGTAATCAGCTTGGTTTCAGAAAACATCGCTCTTGTGCAACGCACAAGCTCTTTATTCGCACGAAGTAATGACCGCTATCGACAGGGGATCTCAAGTTGATTCCGTATTTCTACATTTCCGGAAAGCTTTTGACACCGTTTCTCACAAGCGACTTCTAATCAAGCTGAGGACCTATGGGGTATCGTATCAGCTGTGCGACTGGATTCGTGATTTCCTGTCAGGAAGGTCGCAGTTGGTAGTAATAGACGGCAAATCATCGAGTAAAACTGAAGTGATATCAGGTGTTCCCCAGGGAAGCGTCCTGGGGCCTCTGCTGTTCCTGATCTATATAAATGACCTGGGTGACAATCTGAGCAGTTCTCTTAGGTTGTTCGCAGATGATGCTGTAATTTACCGTCTAGTAAGGTCATCCGAAGACCAGTATCAGTTGCAAAGCGATTTAGAAAAGATTGCTGTATGGTGTGGCAGGTGGCAGTTGACGCTAAATAACGAAAAGTGTGAGGTGATCCACATGATTTCCAAAAGAAATCTGTTGGAATTCGATTACTCGATAAATAGTACAATTCTCAAGGCTGTCAATTAAACTAAGTACCTGGGTGTTAAAATTACGAACAACTTCAGTTGGAAAGACCACATAGATAATATTGTGGGGAAGGCGAGCCAAAGGTTGCGTTTCATTGGCAGGACACTTAGAAAATGCAACGAGTCCACTAAAGAGACAGCTTACACTACACTCGTTCGTCCTCTGTTAGAACATTGCTGCGCGGTGTGGGATCCTTACCAGGTGGGATTGACGGAGGACATCGAAAGGGTGCAAAAAAGGGCAGCTCGTTTTGTATTGTCGCGTGGTAGGGGACCGAGTGTGGCAGATATGATACGCGAATTGGGATGGAAGTCATTACAGCAAAGACGTTTTTCATCACAGCGAGATCTTTTTACGAAATTTCAGTCACCAACTTTCTCTTCCGAATGCGAAAATATTTTGTTGAGCCCAACCTACATAGGTAGGAATGATCATCAAAATAAAAATACGAGAAATTAGAGCTCTAACAGAAAGGTTTAGGTGTTCGTTTTTCCCTCGCGCTGTTAGGGAGTGGAATGGTAGAGAGATAGTATGATTATGGTTCGATGAACCCACTGCCAAGCACTTAAATGTGAATTGCAGAGTAGTCATGTAGATGTAGATCCAGGATCTATGTTTTACTTTTCTTGATATTCGTCTTATCATCGCTTTCCGAAATACTATCCATTCCATTCAACTGATCCTCCAAGTACTTTTTTACAATGTCATCGGCAGATTCCAGAGTTTTTATTTATTCTCCCTGAATTTGGATTTTCTTTCCATATTTCTGCTTGGCTTTCTTTCGCTTGCCCAATAAACTGACTGAGCGAGATCGATGATAGGCTGCAAGCATGTTTCGCCCCTCCTGAGTTACAGTTCCACTTTTTGTCCTTCGCCACATAACTGCAGTATGGTTTCTGTATACAACCTTTTACTCCCTGCCTTTTATGGATTTTACCGTTATAATTCTGAAGAGTGTATTCCAGCCAACTTTGTTAAAAGATTTCTCTAAATCTACAGATGCTAGTAATGATGGTTTTCATTTCTTCAACGTATCTTCAAAGTCATGGGACCAGTAGTGCCTCCCGAATGCCTACATTTCTTCGGAATCCAAATTGATTTTGACGATGCTGGTTCTACTAGTTTTTTCATTCTTCCCCAATTAAATCGCGTAAATATTTCAAAACTGTGATTTATTACACTAATAGTTTAGTAATATTCTCAGCGGTCAGCACTAAACTTCTTTGTGTTTGGAATTATTACATTCTTCTTGAAGTCTGAGGCTATTTCGTGTGTCTCATACATCTTGCATAGTAGATGGTATAACTCTGTCGTTGCTGGCTCTCCCAAGGACAGAGGAAATTTCGTCTTCTCCAGGTGCCACGTTTCGAATTGGGTCCATCAGTGTTCTGCTCTGGCAAATTCTTTCCGCAGTTTTATAGCTTCGTCTTATTACTATCATTGAACTCCTAAGCTTGGGGGTGACAGGGGCGTTGACACAATAGCAAACGACAACCCAGTTATTACCCCCAAACTGAGTCCAGGCTCGACAACTGACTAAGAGCTCGGATATCTAGCCTGTTCCGAAAATTGCGTTTTAACCTTTGCACTTAGCACGCCTAAAGGACAGTGGCTGTGTGGAGATAAAAGAGCACCACCAGACGTTGTGACACCGACAGCGAGCGAGGCAGTCACCGGCCGCTCACGTAGTCGTTTTTTTCTCGCTGCGCACTTCAAAGCTGCCAACCCTGCGGCTTCGGAATGTTAGCGCTCGCTATACAATGGGCTATTAGGTCCGCGATGAATGCGATACAATGTCCGGCCGGGAAACTAACGCAAAGCGCACCAGTAGCGCATTTAGTAACGTACTGCAGCAGAAGGAAGCAGCCGCCTGTTCCCTCAGTAGACTCGAGCATCGTAACAATATTTCGTGGGAGTTTTACTCCTTGAAACGAGTCTCCTCGTTACACGCCTTTTAGTACCGGCTTAACAAGAGAGCCCCGCTAGCAAACGACGAGAAAAGCACTGGGCTAAGACTTTTCTTTGTCTGGCGGCATGAAATTAACGTTCTGCACTCAAGTACGTACTCCTATGCTACTTTCTATTCTTTCCCATGCTTCGCTTGTTCACCGTCGTAACGCATCTGAACAACAGCGGAGAACGTTAAGTTAGTGCCGGCCTGTGTGCCGAGCGGCTCTAGGCGCTTCAGTCTGGAACCGCGCTGCTGCTACGGTCGCAGGTTCGAATCCTGCCTCGGGCATGGATGTGTATGATGTCCTTAGGTTAGTTAGGTTTAAGTAGTTCTAAGTTCTAGGGGACTGATGACCTCAGATGTTAAGTCCCATAGTAATCAGATCCATTTGAACCATTTTTGTTAAGTTAGTACGTAAGGCACTCGCTTGCTTATCGTCCTCATCAATAGCGATCCCACTTTCTCCAACGCCATGAGCGGCCAGGAGAAGTCATTCATCCTTCCTCAAGAAATGATTGCGATTCTTCTTCTCCATTTTCCCTTTCCACCTTCTTCCCTCAACCGTCAATATTTTTTGCTGGCATTTATCAAAAAAATTTTCTTCTTTTCTTCCTACTCTTCATTTCCCTTCTACACTGTGTGATGAGAAGTATCCGAACACCCTCAAAAACATACGTTTCTCATTTAGGTGCATTGTGCTGCCACCTACTGCCAGATACTCCACATCAGCGACCTCAGTAGTCATTAGACATCATGAGAAAGCAGAATGGGGCGCTTCGCGAATATCACTCACTGTCTTCTAACGTGGTCAGGTAATTGGGTGTCACTTGTGTCATACGTCTGTACGAGAGATTTCCACTCTCCTAAACATCGCTAGGTCCACTGTTTCCGATGTGATAGTGAAATGGAAACGTGATGGGACACGTACAGCACAAAAGCGCACAGGCCGACCTCGTCTGTTGACTGACACAGGCCGCCGACAGTTGCAGGGGGTCGTAGTGTGTAATAGGCAGACATCTATCCAGACCGACACACAAGAATTCCATACTGCATCAGGATTCACTGCAACTACTATGACAGTTAGGCGGGAAGTGAGAAAACTTCGATTTCATGGTCGAGCGGCTGCTCATAAGCTGTACATCACGCCGGTAAATGCCGAACGATGCCTCGCTTGTTGTAAGGAGCGTAAACATTGGACGAATGGACAGTAGAAAAACTTTGTGTGGAGTGACGAATCATGGTACACAATGTGGCGAACCGATGGCCGGGTGTGGGTATGGCGAATGCCCGGTGAACGTCATCTGCCAGCGTGTGTAGTGCCAACAGTAAAATTCGGAGGCGGTGATGTTATGGTGTGGTAGTGTTTTTCATGGAGGGGGCTTGCACCCCTTGTTGTTTGGCGTGGCACTAACACAGCACAGGGCTACACTGATGTTTTAAGCACCTTCTTGCCTCCCACTGTTGAGAAGCCATTTGGGGATGGCGATTGCATCTTTCAACACCATCGACCAGCTGTTCATACTGCACGGTCTGTGGCGGAGTGGTTATACGACAATAACATCCCTGTAATGGACTGATCTGCACAGAGTCCTGGCCTGAATCCTATAGAACACCTTTGGGATGTTTTGTAACGCCGACTTCATGCCAGGCCACACCGACCGACATCGATACCTCTCGTCAGTGCAACACCCCGTGAAGAGTAGTTTGCCATTCCCCAGGAAACCTTTCAATGCCTGACTGAACGTATGCCTCCGAGAGTGGAAGCTTTCATCAAGGTTAACGGTGGGCCAATACCATACTGAATTCCAGCATTACCGGTGGAGGGCGCCACGAGCTTGTAACTCATTTTCAACCAGGTGTCCGGATATTTTTGATCACATAGTTTATATTGCCTTCTACAGCGTCATATGGAGAACAATTACATCTGAAAATATGACCAATCCAATTATTTTTTTTGTGATTTGCCAACCAGAATGAGGAAGCTCATTTTAATGACCTCATCAACATGTTTAACTTATCAGTCCGAGAAGTCATACCAGTCAGTGCTGTGAAAGAACTGATGGTGTGAAGATCTTGATGAACACGAACGACACTCTAGATCAATATCTCCAACCTGTTGGTAATTACCCCCTGAGGGGTAAAACGAAACTTCCTCAGGGGTTCAGTAATGATTTACTGACATTTCAATCACTATTATCACCACTTCAGTAGACTTTGATATAATATGTCAACATCAGTTATTTAATACCCACCGCCAGATAAACGTATCCTCTGCGTATTTCCATGTATCTTGATCTTCAACGATAGCAATCGCTGTTGCTCACGCATATTTGCTAATGTCGTAGCCTATCTTCCACTGGTTGGTCTTCTCAGTCTTCTGGTATTTCTTGGAACCCGGAAAAAGGCTTCCTTGGGGCCTCTACGATCATTATTTACTTTTTCTTTTACACGTTTAGTTCCGTAGGACCACATTTAGGAGCAAATCTCCAAGGTCATGGAACGTATCAGTACATGGAATTAAACATAAAAGTAATAACATATACAATAAAAGTCTATGAACCAAAAACAGACAAGCCATAAGTTCAAGTAAACGCAGTCAACAATATAACTCAGTAATCAACTCAATTTTTCCAAGAACTCCTAGACAAAATAGAAGGAGTGGCCCTTGAGGAAACTCTTCAGTTTCGATTTGAACGCGCGTGGCTTACTGCTAAGATTTTTGAATTCTTGTGGTAGCTTAATGAAAATGGTTGCAGCAGTATGTTGCATGCCTTTCTGCACAAGAGTCAAGGAAGTGCCATCTAATTGCAGATTGGATTTCTGTATAGTATTTACCAAGTGAAAGCTGCTCATTCCTGGGAATAATCTGATACTGTTAACAAGCAACGACAATAAAACACATGCATATTGAGAGGCCAATGTCAGAATGCTCAGACTAATGAACTGTGCTGAGAAGAGGCTGGCGAACTTACACTAGTTATTGCCTGAACCGCCCGCTTCTGAACCTAAAATATACTTTTCAAATGGGAAGAGTTACCCCAAAATATAATACCATACGACAAAAGCGAATGAAAATAAGCAAAGTAGACTAATTAGTCTGAGGGCAAACAAGCAGGCCAGACAAAGAATTAATTACCTGCAACAGACATCACTCTTATACCGTGCAAAATCATTTTTAGCGTTGATACTGTCTCAATTCGGCGAGGAAACAGTTTCTTCAGGCAAGTCGTACCGAGCTTAGGCCACTCACTGTTGATTAGACCCCGTGTTTTTTTGGGTCATCAGGCTACTGACTGGTTTGATGCGGCCCGCCACGAATTCCTCTCCTGTGCTAACCTCTTCATCTCAGAGTAGCACTTGCAACCTACGTCCTCAATTATTTGCTTGACGTATTCTTCTACAGTTTTTGCCCTCTACAGCTTCCTCTAGTACCATGGAAGTCATTCCCTCATGTCTTAGCAGATGTCCTATCATCCTGTCCCTTCTCCTTATCAGTGTTTTCCACATATTCCTTTCCTCTCTGATTCTGTGTAGAACCTTCTCATTCCTTACCTTATCAGTCCACCTAATTTTCAACATTCGTCTACAGCACCACATCTCAAATGCTTCGATTCTCTTCTGTTCCGGTTTTCCCACAGTCCATGTTTCACTACTATAGAATGCTGTACTCCAGACGTACATCCTCAGAAATTTCTTCCTCAAATTAAGGCCGGTATTTGATATTAGTAGACTTCTCTTGGCCAGAAATGCCTTTTTTGCCATAGCGAGTCTGCTTTTGATGTCCTCCTTGCTACGTCCGTCATTGGTTATTTTACTGCCTAGGAAGCAGAATTCCTTAACTTCATTGACTTCGTGACCATCAATCCTGATGTTAAGTTTCTCGCTGTTCTCATTTCTACTACTTCTCATTACCTTCGTCTTCCTCCGATTTACTCGCAAACCATCCTGTGTACTCATTAGACTGTTCATTCTGTTCAGCAGATCATTTAATTCTTCTTCACTTTCACTCAGGATAGCAATGTCATCAGCGAATCATATCATTGATATCCTTTCACCTTGTATTTTAATTCCACTCCTGAACCTTTCTTTTATTTCCATCATTGCTTCCTCGATGTACAGATTGAAGAGTAGGGGCGAAAAGCTACAGCCTTGTCTTACTCCCTTCTTAATACGAGCACTTCGTTCTTGATCGTCCACTCTTATTATTCCCTCTTGGTTGTTGTACATATTGTATATGACCCGTCTCTCCCTATAGCTTACCCCTACATTTTTCAGAATCTCGAACAGCTTGCACCATTTTATATTGTCGAACGCTTTTTCCAGATCGACAAATCCTATGAACGTGTCTTGATTTTTCTTCAGCCTTGCTTCCATTATTAGCCGTAACGTCAGAATTGCCTCTCTCGTGCCTTTACTTTTCCTAAAGCCAAACTGATCGTCACCTAGCGCATTATCAATTTTCTTTTCCATTCTTCTGTATATTATTCTTGTAAGCAGCTTCGATGCATGAGCTGTTAAGCTGATTGTGCGATAATTCTCGCACTTGTCAGCTCTTGCCGTCTTCGGAATTGTGTGGATGATGCTTTCCCGAAAGTCATATGGTATGTCGCCAGACTCATATATTCTACACACCAACGTGAGTAGTCGTTTTGTTGCCACTTCCCCTAATGATTTTAGAAATTCTGATGGAATGTTATCTATCCCTTCTGCCTTATTTGACCGTAAGTCCTCCAAAGCTCTTTTAAATTCCGATTCTAGTACTGGATCCCCTATCTCTTCTAAATCGACTCCTGTTTCTTCTTCTATCACATCAGACATATCTTCACCCTCATAGAGGCTTTCAATGTATTCTTTCCACCTATCTGCTCTCTCCTCTGCATTTAACAGTGGAATTCCCCTTGCACTCTTAACGTTACCATCGTTGCTTTTAATGTCACCAAAGGTTGTTTTGACTTTCCTGTATGCTGAGTCTGTCCTTCCGACAATCATATCTTTTTCGATGTCTTCACATTTTTCCTGCAGCCATTTCGTCTTAGCTTCCCTGCACTTCCTATTTATTTCATTCCTCAGCGACTTGTATTTCTGTATTCCTCATTTTCCCGGAACATGTTTGTACTTCCTCCTTTCATCAATCAACTGAAGTATTTCTTCTGTTACCCATGGTTTCTTCGCAGCTACCTTCTTTGCACCTATGTTTTCCTTCCCAACATCTGTGATGGCCCTTTTTAGAGATGTCCATTCCTCTTCAACTGTGCTGCCTACTGCGCTATTCCTTATTGCTGTATCTATAGCGTTAGAGAACTTCAAACGTATCTCGTCATTCCTTAGAACTTCCGTATCCCACTTCTTTGTGTATTGATTCTTCCTGACTAATGTCTTGAACTTCAGCCTACTCTTCCACACTACTATATTGTGATCTGAGTCTATATCTGCTCCTGGGTACGCCTTACAATCCAGTATCTGATTTCGGAATCTCTGTCTGACCATGACGTAATCTAATTGAAATCTTCCCGTATCTCCCGGCCTTTTCCAAGTATACCTCCTGCTCTTGTGATTCTTGAACAGGGTATTCGCTATTACTAGCTGAAACTTGTTACAGAACTCTATTAGTCTTTCTCCTCTTTCATTTCTTGTCCCAAGCCCATACTCTCCTGTAACCTTTTCTTCTACTCCTTCCCCTACAACTGCATTCCAGTCGCCCAGGACTATTAGATTTTCGTCCCCCTTTACATGCTGCATTACCCTTTCAATATCCTCATACACTTTCTCCTGCTGTTCATCTTCAGCTTGCGACGTCATCATGTATACCTGAACTATCGTTGTCGGTGTTGGTCTGCTGTCGATTCTGATTAGAACAACCCGGTCACTCAAATGTTCAGAGTAACACACCCTCTGCCCTACCTTCCTATTCATAACGAATCCTGCACCTGTTATACCATTTTCTGCTGCTGTTGATATTACCCGATACTCATCTGACCAGAAATCCTTGTCTTCCTTCCACTTCACTTCATTGACCCCTACTATATCTAGATTGAGCCTTTGCATTTCCCTTTTCAGATTTTCTAGTTTCCCTACCACGTTCAAGCTTCTGACATTCCACGCCCCGATTCGTAGAACATTATAATTTCGTTGATTATTCAATCTTTTTCTCATGGTAACCTCCCCCTCGGCAGTCCCCTTCCGGAGATCCGAATGGGGGACTATTCCGGAATCTTTTGCCAATGGAGAGATCATCATGACACTTCTTCAACTACAGGCCACATGTCCTGCGGATACGTACGGCCACCAAAATGCGAGGGCAGTGACTGCTGTGTTTCACCAGTTGACGCAGATATTTCCTATGGGATTAAGGTGGGGTGATTTAGCGAGCCAGTCTAGATGCCAAAGGGCGTTCGAGTGTTCCCAAAAGACAAACACGTATGTGAGGCCCTGTAATCACGACGGTTAGCAGTCCGAAGTCTCCATAAAACACTCATCATAAGGATATAGCAAAAAGGGCAACATTTAGTCGCTGGGAAAGTAGACGTAAATACGTTGTTCACGCTCATGGTTGAAACGTGGCAATTAAGGAAGGCAGGAAAAAGTATGGACGGGGCCAAATCGATTACCGTTGGTTGCACGGTAACCACGTACACTTTATTCAAGAAAATAATTTTTTAAAAGTAACCATTTAAAAAAAATTTACTAACACAAGCTACACTGACGGGTGAATGCCTTCTTAAGAAAGAATTCAAATTATTTGTCACCTGAAGGCCCCGCGCAATATTTCAGAACAATTAACGGCTGAAGACCTGAATTACGAATGAGGAAGACAATTACACGTTGAAAATACCAAAATCATTTTTTAAAACAACCATTTACAAAAAATCGACTTTAACACAAGCTGCACTGACGGCTGAAGGTGTTATTAAGAAGAATTCAAATTATTTGTCGGCTGAAGGCCACAACCAATAGGAATAATTTAAACAAAATATTATTTTTAAACAATTGACACAAAAAATGGTTCAAATGGCTCTGAGCACTGTGGAACTTAACTGCTGAGGTCATCAGTCCCCTAGAACGTAGAACTACTTAAACCTAACTAACCTAAGGACATCACACACATCCATTCCCGAGGCAGCATTCGAACCTGCGACGGTAGTGGTCGCGCGGTTCCAGACTTTAGGGCCTAGAACCGCTCGGCCACTCCGGCCGGCCAATTGACACAATCAGACCAAATAAAGAAGGGAGTGGTCCACAGACAGTGCTCCAAGGATCGACCTGAGAAAAGTCCCTACAGCTGCGTAAGCGGTGAGACAGACAGCCAAGAGTTATGCTCACTTAACAAGATGGCAACTCGAACTAGGGACAGCTTAAACGCCAATCAGCACACTCGCAAAATCCACCTAAGATGCGAAAACCAATACCACGATAGAATAACAGTTGATGTCGTCAAATGACAAGCATTTAACTACACAAGTTGGCTCCATTAAATCCTAGTACGCAGACAGTGTTAAGACCAACTGCCTACTCAAAATCTGACTAGATGCAAATGGAACCGCGAAAGACAATTCCACGAACAACTCAAACAATGCTAAGTCACTATACAGCAATAAGATGAATTGCACGTAGACATGAACGCTAAGAACACAGAAACGGTCGAAAGACCAGAGTATAAAACCGCCAACTGACCGCTTGATGGCATGAGATCACTTCGACAGACGGACACACACACACAAGTGAAGGTTGCACTACTAGAATATAACGATCAATTCAACGTAAACTCGCTGAATCGTGGTCGTGCACTGTCGCGGCCACATCCTTCCATCGTGCAGTGCATATATCGCCAGCTCCCTCGGTCTGGCGCTGTCGGACCTCACTGATGTTACGTCCCCACTGAACTCCGACGCACAACGACCCGGAAATAATAGAGGTCGCTCCAAAGATTGTGCCACAGTACTCGCTATCGATAAACGCCGCTGCTGCCACTCACGGACAGACAAAGCGAGCAAACGTAGTGGCGCCAGTGAACGGACTAAGGAAACAAGAGGTCACAATCTGATAACACGACGCCGACCTGTCAACGGCACAAACACGAGCCGGAGCACGGCTCAATGGTAACTTCAGCAACACGAAAAATACTCTGAAAACATCGCACAACCACCACTGGCTTGAACCAGGCCTTCCACACACACCGCACTGAACCGCCGGTGCACATGGTGCCTTGCTTGAGAAAGCGACAAAGTTGCGACTCGTCGGGTTGCACTACATCCCGTCCTCAGCTAGTGGTCTAGTGGCTAGCATTGCTGCCTCTGGACCACGGGGTCGATTCCCGGCCGGGTTGGGGATTTTCTCTGCCCAGGGACTGGGTGTTAGTGTTGTCCTCCTCCCCATCATCACCATTCGTGACGGTGTCTAGATTGGGCTGCGTAAAAATTGGGGCTTTGTACAGGCGCTGATGACCGCGCAGTTGAGTGCCCCACAAACCAAACATCATCATCACGCTACATCCCACCCTCCCACTCCTCCCCCGTCAGTAAGCTACTGACTAGTTTGCATGTTGTTTGACTCTTTGAAGAGGTGCAGCTTCATGTGCTGCTACGAACAATAGAATTTTGCGAGGTTGTTGTCGTTGTGGTCTTCAGTCCAGGGACTGGTTTGATGCAGCTCTCCATGCTACTCTATCCTGTGCAAGTTTCATCATCTCCCAGTACCTACGGCAGCCTACATCCTTCTGAATCTGCTTGGTGTATTCATCTCTTGGTCTCCCTCTACGATTTTTACCCTCCACGCTGCCCACCAATACTAAATTGGTGATCCCTTGATGCCTCAGAACATGTCCTACCAACCGATCCCTTCTTCTAGTCAAGTTGTGCCGCAAATTTCTCTTCTCCAATTCTATTCAATACTCACTCATTAGCTATGTGATCTACACATCTACATGTTGAATAAAATCTGTGCACGCCGTAGTTTGTAACTAATTTACGTTTTTTTCATATAGTTCAATAATTGTCACCCTGTAGGTCTATTCTCAAGAGAATGGAGTTTTACATAAAATTGGTGTAGTGATCTGTGTTTTGCGTAGATGATAATTCCATAGTTATGGTAACAAACATAAAATTTTTAAAGTGGAGCTGTTAAATCCCATATGGCTTAGAGCCGTTTGAACCATTTGATACCCACAGTGGAATATCTTTCTGTTGGAAACAGATGAAAATCTGATGGGGCCATTCGGGAGCGTATGGAGTATAATCTATGACAATGAACCCCAGGCGTCGGATTGTTGCAGATGTCGCAATGTTTGTGTGTCATGCCAAGCCCGGGTTCTTGGGAAGGGTCGAGGGGAAGCAAACCGGGGTATCCGGTAACTGCCCAGGGAGGCAATTTCAGGGGCCGCCAAATTCATATTTTTAAAGAAAAAAAAACCTTTTTTCACAAAACGCCTAACATCCATCTCACGTTGGTCTATCGATCATTCATATGATTTTGAAACGCATCCCAATTGGTTTTTTAATATTTTTGAACTCATTCTAATTTGATTTCTGAACGAATCGTAAGTTGATTTTTGAATGCGTGCATCGTGTAAGTGATGTCTCTGCCAGGGGAATCCCCGTCGCATCTAGAAATAAAAACTTTCCCGCGGACAAGAGGGAATGGGATATACAAGCTGGACCGAATAAACACGAACAGGTGACTGCCAATCGCTGTTTCTTTATGTGGTTTGTTGGGTGTGCGAATGACCAGTGTTGTTATAATTATTAGCAAAATCCATAGATTCCGACTGCCAGGGTGGAAACAAACGGCTGACAGGAATAAGAGGTAAGTCAGATTACATATTATCTTCTCAGTGTATACAAGAAAATGAAATTTTGACAGAAAAATTTTACCAGGTCTCTACACTACCAGTTGTAAAGTTGTCGTTTTAAATCCTATTCTCGGAATAGCGCAGAAAAAGCGTTGTACGAACATGTCATAACGACTAGTTGGAGAATAATCACGGGATAACTGTACCTATAGCGCGGAAAATGTGCGAACACATCATAACGCCTAGCCGGAGAATAAACGCGGGATAACTGTACCTGTAATTCTAGCAGTGTTAGTGAAGTTAACCGGAGAATAAGTTTTCAGAATGGCTGAATAGTTACAGAATTAGTGATGACAAGATTGTTTGCTAGAACGAGGAAGGAGAAGAAACGAGGACATCACACAAATTATATGGAACACTGTGACGATTACAATTTTCTACAATAATTGCATACTACTACTTCGGGATCTCATGCTTGAGAAACTGGGGTGTATGAACGAAATGTGAAACCGTTACGTAACATAAAACGTTTTGCTTGTAGGAGGCCCAACAGGCATTTGATATTAGTACTTCGTAATTTGTCTCGAATGAAAAACGGCCCACAGTTGCACTAAATTATGTTTGTTTTAAACCTTGACCATGGTTTCTGCTATAATAATATAGCCTTCTTAAAAATTCCTAAAAAATGACCAAAATAGCATGTAGACCAGTGAGACAATCTACACATAAACTTCTAAATTACGTAAGTGATAACATATTACTTACGTAAATACTAATAAATGAAAAATATCTTAGTTCAGCGGCTGCGTCAAGACCAATAAAATAACTTCAACAGACATAAGCCTGTTTCGAACATAAGTAAAATTACATATGGCACCGTATTTCCTCCGCCACTACCTCTGTTATACTAGGCGCACGGTCGTCAAATACCACAATGAGCTACATAGCAGCGTTTATAAGGCAACTAGTCAATATATACTACAATAAATTATTATGTGCAAATGAAGGACCATATACTTATTACTATGAATGTCCACCAGATGTTGCATACGGTCATTAGAGTGGTAGAACATTAACAATTTCATATAACAAGGTTTGTCGTATCAGTATTTGTGCATCATTCAGAAACGAGACTATCATATGCAAATATAATTTCAACTTACATTATACGCTCTAATAGCTTATAGGGCTGATTCTGCCAGCCGACCGTAGTCGTTTTACGTAGCCACACTACCAATGATTGACATTCGTTCTACGACAAGCACCCTAGTGCATGAGTAACATGGTACAAGATGACAAAGGGAACATTAACATATCTGTCTCAACATAAACCACTGTTAATGATGTTCTGTCGTGTTATTTATGTAAATGAGGTGCATAAAAACAGTTCCACTTATTTGGCATCCATCACAATTTCTGCAATATTAGAAAAGTCTACTTTGTTTCATCTAGCAAACAGTAACAAAACAAACACAATCAAATCGAGAAACCACGCCAGTCTTGGGTAGTATTGGTATTAACAGCTTTTTCAGTATCTACATCTACATCTACATCATAATCCTCAAGCCACCTAATGGTGTGTGGTGAAGCGTACTTTCAGCACCACTATCTGATCCCTCCAGCCCTGTTCCACTCGTGAATAGTGCGTGGGAAGAATGATTGTCGGTAAGCCTCTGTATTGGCTCTAATTTTTCGAATTTTCTCCTCGTGGTATTGGACAATAACACTTTGATTTTTCCTGTAGCAAAGCGTTGGACGAACTTTGATGAGGTAATTAATAGATTCTTTCGCAGAAAGAGAAATACATGGTGCAAAGCTGTCGCAAGATTAGACACAAAAAAATTCTGGGACCTAAAGAATGTTTATTGTCTTTACTGCTTTTATGTTTCCTATATTTAATTTTATGCCACACAAAAGAGAAAGTTATTAGCTAATAGGCAATAAAGAGTGCAAATTTTCTTAAGAGTTCTTGCCACTGCACTTTGACACACTTCAGACCGAATAACATGTCTTACATTTCCTCGAACCTAATGTTTTATATGACAAAGTGTTCAGACAGATGTACACTACAAAATCAAAAATTGATTTTTTTTTAATTTTTGACGTCCTCTCTCATGCTGAAGGAGAGGGTGCTCTTATGCTTGGACGAACTATTTGAATTTGTGGTTTCAGTTTTCTTAGGGTCTCGCAGCTGTTTCTCGTGCACCGTTAAGTTACACACCGCCATGTCACAGGCTATAATTCGGAGCCCTCTAGCGGCAGAGGATAGCAACTTGCGTCAGCGAAGCGGCGAAGTCGACCATGCAATACGCACAACATGTAACGCCTCAGCCGATAATGAGGACAGCACAAACAATTTTGGGGCATTGCTTTTCAGCACACCCTCATAGCATTGCGTTTGAGAGAAACAGTGTTCTTGCTGTTTCAAGAGCTACATATCGCCCTTAGTGAAATGCTTTGGAGTGACGAAACTCCACCAATGGAAAGCGAGTGAGACTACCTTAGTGGAAATTCTGCTGCAAGCAGTTCCTTAAATACGTTCAGGTGATCCCGCAGCTTTCTCTGCTTGAGGTAGGCAGCATGTGGCAGTCACGAAAGTGGTAGAGGGGGACAACAAATAGCGTCGATTACAACGAATTTCACGGAAGAGGATGCTGTCGCATTAAGCGTATTACCAATATGAATGGTTCAAGACTTTAAAATTGAGAATGAATGACGGTGAAAGTACGGGAGAGATATGCTCGCGGCTGTTCATGCAAGTTGCTCTTTGTTAAGGTCATTCATCGTTCACAAAACTTTCTTCCAACTTCATACGAAGCATTAGTCAGATGAAAGTGCAGCGTCGTGTTCTCGCTCACTACAAACACAGGAATCGTAAGAGCGATTGAGGGCAATAAAACAGAATTTTCCCAGTATACACTTTTCGTACGTATTCATCACACTACGTAACAATTAAATGTCTACAGGATGCGGACACAACATAACAAACATTTGTTAATGGGCTTTGCCCTTATCGCAGTGGATACACCGGTCACCGTCAGACCACCGAAGTTAAGCGCTCTTCGGTGTGGCCGACACTTGGCTGGGGGACCATCCGTGCCGCCATGAGATGTTGCCATTTCTCGGGGTGCACTCAGCCTCGTGATGCCAACTGAGGAGCTACTCAACCAAATAGTAGCGGCTCCGGTCAAAGAAAACCATCATAACCGCTGGGAGAGCGGTGTGATGACCACATGCCCCTCCTATCCGCATCCTCATCTGAGGATGACACGGCGGTCGGATGGTCCAGATGGGCCACTTGTGGCCTGAAGACTAAGTGCTTTTTTGCCAGAACCAATAAATAAAAAAAAAGTGACTAGAAATACCTCATATCGTGAGCTACTTCCGTGGTTGCTCTTTAGTTTTTCTCTAACAGTGTAACATATACGGCAGTGTTCCGCATCACCAACAAGTCTGCGGTCATTGCGAAGTTACGATGATCCTTTCTAATCAGTTGACCTTCTGACGAGAGCAGACTAACGTACCCGCATTTACTGGTGTATCCGTGACAATATCCGGCGATGTATTAAAGGTATCTAAAGCGGCTATAGTTGCCTCTTGTGGGCTCTGTTTTTACCGACAGTTACCCAAGCATGACTCACAATCCGCCCTCACAGCTTTACTTCCGTCAGTACCTTATGTCCTACCTTCTAGTCCGCCTTCGTAGCGTAGCGGTAACGTTACCGCCCACCACGCAGGGGGCATGGGTTCGATTCACTGCAGGGGACTGGGTGTTGCGTGTCTTTCATCACCATCATTGACTCGCAAGTCACCGAAGTGGCGTCAACTAAAAATGTCTTGCAATACGGCGGCCGAACTCCCCCGACTGTGTCCTCCCGGCTAACAATCCCATATGATCATTTCCATTTTTTCCTGCCTTGCAAACTTCACAGAAGCTCTGCCCGTACTTCTAGGGACTAGCGCTCTTCTACTTGTAGTCCTCCCAATATTTCTGCCTAGTAATGCGGAAACAGGTATATATGTAACAGCATGTGCTACCAAAACGCTCTGCATAAAAGCGGAATAACTGGAGCGTGTACCTCGGTTTCTATCACTGGTATAAACGTGGGGTCAAGTGTTTTAAACAGGCCTTGCGCCAGGAACCATCGAGTTATTCAATATTACACACTTCCTCCAAGGTAGAAAAATGAAGGAAATCAGCTGGTTATTTTTGCATTAGTAATTTTTAGAACATTTCTCTAACGCAATATCTGGGCTAGGGTGTAAAAAGCAGTATAACGTAGAAGTAAATAACCTCGGGGTAGTGAAGCAACTTAAATTACTTAATAAAAGCAAGTCCTCTGGTCCATACTGTATACCAGTTAGGTTCCTTTCAGAGTATGCTGATGCAACAGCTCCATACTTAACAATCATATACAACCGTTCACTCGACGAAAGATCCGTTACCCGAAGACTAGAAAGTAGCACAGGTCACACCGATATTCAAGAAAGGTAGTAGGAGTAATACACTAAATTACAGGGCCATATCATTAATTCAGGATTCTGGAACATATATTGTGTTCGAACTTTATAAATTACCTCGAAGAAAACGGTCTATTAACACACAGTCAACATGGTTTTAGGAAACATCGTTCTTGTGTAACATAACTAGCTCTTCGCTCGCTTCAAGTGTTGAGTGCTATTGACAAGGAATTTCAGATTGATTCCGTATTTCTGGAATTCCGGAAGGCTTTTGACACTGTAGCACACAAGCAGCTTGGTTCAAATGACTCTGAGCACTATGGGATTTAACATCGGAGGTAATCAGTCCCCTAGAACTCAGAACTACTTCAGCCTAACAAACCTAAGGACATCACACACATCCATGCCCGAGGCAGGATTCGAACGTGCGACCGTAGCGGTCGCGTGGTTCCAGACTGAAGCGCCTAGAAGCGCTCGGTCACAGCGGCCGGCACAAGCGTCTTGTAGTGGGATTGCGTGCTTACCGAATATCGTCTCAGTTGTGTGGCTGCATTCATGAGTTCATGTCAGAGAAGTCACAGTTCATAGTAATTGACGGAAAGTCAGAAACAAAAGCGATTTCTGGCATTCCCCGAAATAGTGTTATAGGTCCTTTGTTATTCCTTCCTATACAAGCGATTTAAGACACAATCTGAGCAGCCGTCTTAGGTTGTTTGCAGATGACGCTGTCGTTTATCGACTAATAAAGTCATCAGAAGATCACACCAAATTGCAAAACGATTTAGAAAAGATATCTGTATGGTGCGAAAATTAGTAATTGATCCAAAATAACGAAAAGTGTAAGGTCATCCGCATGAGTGCTAAAAGGAATCCGTTAAACTTCGGTTGCACGATAAGTCAGTCAAATCTAAATTCTAATGAGTTACAATTACGAACAACTTAAATTGGAAGGAACACACAGAAAATGTGGGGAAGGCTAACCAAAGACTGCATTTTATTGGCAGGACACTTAGAAAATGTAACAGGCCTACTAAGGAGACTGCCTAGACTACGCTTGTCCGTCCTCTTTTAGAATGCGGTGTGGCATCCTTACCAGATAGGATTGACAGAGTACATCGAGAAAATTAAAAGGACAGCACGCTTTGTATTATCGTGAAATAGGGGAGAAAGTGTCACTGAAATGATAGAGAATTTGGAGTGGACATCATTAAAACAAAGGCGTTTTTCGTTGGGGTAGAATCTTCTCACGAAATTCCAATCACCAAGTTTTTCCTCCGAATGCGAAAATATTTTGTTGACGCCGACCTACACAGGGGGAAACAATCACCATCATAAATCAGAGCTCGTACGGGAAGATATACGTGTTCGTTGATGCCGCGCACTTTACGAGATTAGTATAATAGAGAATTATGAAGATGATTCGAAGAACCCTCTGCCAGGCACTTAAATGTGATTTTCAGAGTATCCATGCAGATGTAAATGTAGAATGGGGTAGAATAGTCAAGCAAGTTCTCGTAAGTGACGTTTAAGATGGCGTGAAAAGCTACGCCTCTGGATAGTAGATGAGCGTAAAGCGTGATATGGAGTGATGAACCACTCTATTCTTTGTGGCAATCCAATGGAAGGGCTTCGACTAACGAGTGCTTGGAGACGTTACGTGCTACCATGTGTAGTAACGACAGTGAACTACGACGGTGTTGGGGGTGTATCTTGTGGGTAAGATGTGGCCCCCTATTGTTAATGTTAATTAATGTTAATTACGGAAGCATATGAAAACTTTTCAAGACGAATGTAATAATTCCAGTCCCAAAGAAAGTAGCTGTTGACTGACGTGAAAATTACCGTACTATCAGTTTAATAAGTCATGGTTGCAAAATACCAACGCGAGTTCTTTACAGACGAATGGAAACACTGGTAGAAGCCGACCTCGAGGAAGATCAGTTTGGTTTCCGTAGAAATATTGGAACACGTGAGGCAATACTGACCCTACGGCTTATCTTAGAAGCTAGATTAAGGAAAGGCAAACCTACGTTTCTAGCATTTTTAGACTTAGAGAAAGCTTTTCACAATGTTGACGGGAATACTCTCTTTCTAATTCTGAAGGTGGCAGGGATAAAATACAGGAAGCGCAAGGCTATTTGCAGTTTGTACAGAAACCAGATGGAAGTTATAAGAGTCGAGGGACATGAAAGGGAAGCAGTGATTGGGAAGGGAGTGAGTCAGGGTTGTAGCCTCTCCCCGATGTTATTCAATCTTTATATTGAGCAAGCAGTGAAGGAAACAAAAGAAAAATTCGGAGTTGGTATTAAAACCCGTGGAGAAGAAATAAAAAGTTTGTGGCTCGCCGATGACATTGTAATTCGGTCAAAGACTGCAAAAGAACTTGGAAGAGCAGTTGAACAGAATGGACAGTGTCTTGAAAGAAGGATATAAGATGAACATCAACAAAAGCAAAACGAGGACAATGGAATGTAGTCGAATTAAGTCGGGTGAAGTGGATGGAATTAGATTAGGAAATGAGACACTTAAAGTAGTAAAGGAGTTTTGTGATGATGGTCTAAGTAGAAAGAATATAAAATGTAGACTGGCAATGGCAAGGAAAGCGTTGCTGAAGAAGAGAAATTTCTTAACATCGAGTATAGATTTAAGTGTCAGGAAGTCGTTTCTGAAAGCATTTGTATGGAGTGTAGCTACGTATGGAAATGAAACATGGACGATAAATAGTTTGGACAAGAAGAGAATAGACCCATTCGAAATATGGTGCTACAGAAGAATGCTGATGATTAGATGGGTGGATCACACAACTAATGAGGAGGTATTGAAGAGAATTGGGGAGGCGTTTGTGGCACAACTTGACAAGAAGAAGAAACCGGTTGGTAGGACATGTTCTGAGACATCAAGGGATCACCAATTTAGTATTGGAGGGTAAAAATCGTAGAGGGAGACCAAGAGATGAATACTCTAAGCAGATTCAGAAGGAAGTAGGTTGCTGGAGTGGCCGAGCGGTTCTAGGCGCTACAGTCTGGACCCGCGCGACCGCTACGGCTGCAGGTTCGAATCCTGCCTCGGGCATGGATGTGTGTGATGTCCTTCGGTTGGTTAGGTTTAAGTAGTTCTAAGTTCTAGGGGACTGATGACCTCAGCAGTTAAGTACCATAGTGCTCAGAGCCATTTTGTCATAATGCAGCATCTGTGGGACAGTGGTTTTTGAATAAAAACATTCCTGAAATTTACTGGTCTGTCAGAATCCCGAGATGACCTTAGTGGGATGAATGAAAAGGTCGACTTCGCTCAAGACGCGAGCGTCCAACTTCACTGCCTTATCTGGTTCGATCATTGTGGAAGAGTGTGCTGCCATTCCTCCACACGTAAGCAGAAAGCTGGTTGAAAGTTTTCCCAGTAGATTCAAGCCGTCCTAGTGGGGAAGGTTAGACACTCTCCATTTTAATGTCCACTAATAGTTGTCCTAAATTTGGTCAGATAGTGTAGCTCCACTTCTTTCAGAATTGCATCGCATAAACAGATTTCCTTGCAACTGGTTTGTCGTCAATGCATTATCATTTTTAAGCTTTTGTGGCTTCACACTAAGCCAGTTGTATTTTCAGCTCCCATTGTCAGCAAGCACGTAGGTGGTGGTTCAAAATGGCTCTGAGCACTATGGGACTTAACATCTGAGGTCATCAGTCCCCTAGAACTTTGAACTACTCAAACCTAGCTAACCTAAGGACATCACACACATCCATGCCCGAGGCAGGATTCGAACCTGCGACCGTAGCGGTTGCGCGGATCCAGACTGAAGCGCCTAGAACCGCTCGGTCACAGCGGCCGGCACATAGGTGGTGTCCGCAGACATTGCCCACAGCGCAACTTCGTCCAGCGGGCTGCCAAAATTTGCTGGTGGATCCATACTTCCGGCAATCACTTCCGGTGTCCGACACTCTACAGCCGCGCTCCTCGACCAGTGCTCTCGCCCACGCCTGTGCTTTGTTTTGCTCGCTGATGCCATCGCCAGCTGCGGGCAATCAATTCGGGTCACGGGAGAGAAGCTCAGTGTTTCGCAAGCAGTCGGCTGGAAACCCCTGTGACGTCCTCAGTCGCTTACTTGCGATTAAACGTACACAATGCCGGTGTTGCAACTTACATAATTTAAATACGCAGTTTAACACAGACTCAGCTACTTACTAGACAACAGTTGCCAAGAAGACTAATTAAAGAGGTAGCAACCCCCATACATTTAAGTTTTCGAGTATCCAAACATGTACACCATACCCAACATTCACAACCATATTAAACATTCACAACTGAGTCATAGCGAAATGGTAAAGCCCGGTTATAATGAAAGCATAATAGCGAACCATGAGCCAATAATTACAACCATATCACATGAATTCGCAGCTGCGAATAATGACTAGCAGTAGCTGTAGAATGGAATGACGGCAGTGAACATTTGTGGCGGGCCGGGACTCGAACCCGGATTTCCCGCTTCTCGTGATTGGTCGCCTTACCATTTCTTTTTTTTTTTTTTGTGATCTCATTTTGTTCGCTTTCTTTCGTTCTATTTCTTCGGCGTGGACGTCCCATGACGCTTGTTCAAGTTCATCGTCGAGCGATTAAGTCAGTTTTTTTTTCTTTTTAATTACAGAGGGCATGTAACTCTGTGACTGAACACGCTCAGCTACCGTGCCGGCGGGCGATTGGCTATCCGTGTACGACTCACAGCCAGACCCAAACTTCCATACGTTGTCAACCATGCGTCTAAGGTCTGTATTCGCACATCCGTTATGTGCATTTCCGCACAGACCAGGCGTTGTACGAGGGTCACTCCAAAAAAATGCACACTATTTTTTTTACATCCATCTTTTATTCTACAAAAAAAATGGCTCTGAGCACTATGGTACTTAACTTCGGAGGTCATCAGTCCCCTAGAACTTAGAACTACTTAAACCTAACTAACCTAAGGACATCACACACATCCATGCCCGAGGCAGGATTCGAACTTGCGACCGTAGCAGTCGCACGGTTCCGGACTGCGCGCCTAGAACCACTCGGCCACCCCGGCTGGCTTTATTCTACATGTTTGAAAGTTTTACAGGGTGTAGATACAGCCTTTAGAAACAATATTTTCATTTCTACACATAATTTCCATCCCTCTCAATTGCCTTACGCCATCTTGGAGCCAGCGCCTGTATACCCGCACGGTAAACGTCTGGACCAACCTGTTGGAGCCACTGTTTGGTAGCGTGCACAAGGGAGTCATCATCTTCAAACCTTGTTCCCCGAAGAGAGACTTTCAGTTTCCCAACGAGATGATAGTCACATGGAGCCAGGTCAGGACCGTAAGGCGGGTGTTTCAGTGTTGTCCATCTGAGTTTTGTGATCGCTTCCATGGTTTTTTGACTGACATGTAGCCGTGCATTTTCGTGCTACAGCTTTTGCTGATGTGGTCGAATACGACTCAGTCGAGCTTGACGTTTCTTCAGTGTCGTCAAATATGCATTAGAATTTATGGTGGTTCCATTTGGCATGATGTCCACAAGCAAGAGTCCTTCTGAATCGAAAAACACCGTAGCCGTAACTTTTCCAGCAGAAGGTGTGGCTATGAATTTTTTTTATATTGGGTGTGATGCCACTCCATTGATTGCCTCTTTGTCTGTGGTGAAAAATGATGGAGTTATGTTTCATCATCCGTCAAAATTCTTCCAAGAAATTCATCTCCACCATTCTCGTACTGTTCTAAAAGTTCGCTGCATACCGTTTTGTTTGTTTCTTTGTGAGCCACCGTCAACATCCTGGGAACCCACCTGGCACAAACCTTTTTTAACGCCAACACTTTCAGCATTCTGCAAACACTTCCTTCCCCTATCCCAACGTAGCGTGACAATTCGTTCACTGTGATACGTCTGTCAGCAGTCACCAATTCGTTAACTCTCTGCACATTGTCTGGAGTGTGTGCAGTACGAGGCCTGCCGCTGCGAGGACAATCCTCAATATTGCCGTGCCCGCTTTCATCACGTAACCTGCTTGCCCACCGACTAACTGTACTGCGATCGACAGCAGCATCTCCATACACCTTTTTCAACCTCTTGTGGATGTTTCCCACTGTCTCGTTTTCACAGAACAGTAATTCTATGACAGGACGTTGCTTCTGATGAACGTCAAGTGTGGCAGCCAGCTTAAAGACATGCTGTGACGGGGCCACTCACGAAAACAGGTTGAACTAAGTTTGAAAACAAGAGGAAAGGATGTATCTACACATTGTAAAACTTTCACACATGCAGAATGAAAACAGTATTTTTACAAAAATAGTGTGCATTTCTTTTGGAGTGACCCTCGTACTTGAAAGTCACATGCCCCGTGCCGCCAGATAAATTCGATATAGCAGTGCCTGTGTTACTCTGATGACGATGCTCTGCGGCGGTCACAGCCGTTAGGAAACTTAACAGATGAATTGCAGTTGCGAATAATGACTACCATCTTCCGGCTTCGAGTCCCAGCCCGGCACAAATTTTCATTGTCGTCATTCCATTCTACAGTTAATCGTAGTCATTACTTGCAATTGCGAATTCATCTGTTAAGTTTCCTAACAGTGTGGTCGCCGCAGTGTACCGTCATCAGAATAACACAGGCACTGCAATATCGTAATAATTACAAATGTGTGATCCCAATGACAACCTTAAAGTGTAATAAAATTTCTAAAAATTGTACTAAAAATTTGACAGTTGTCCCCATTACCGACTTGCACCGCCATGGAGCAGAGATTTGTGATACAATTATGAGTAGTGCAGCTGTTAAATCTGTGCAATGCACCACAAGATGTAAGCGCACCACAGACAATCGTGTGTGTGTCCTTGCAGCAAGTGAAATAGTGCCGCGGGAAGTCTAAAGCAGGCGTAACTTGTGTGGATGACGTTACCGCGATTGGGTCTAGCACACCGCGTAATTAAGAAAGCAAACTTTACCGCAGTGAAGGAGCTTGTGAAGGAAAACAGACGTATCATTGTAAAAGAAATAGCTTCTATTTTGGATGCTAGTGTTGGTTCAGATTTGCGGCGATGCACCACATCAGTTCACTGCTGAATATTGAGAAATCGTCACGTAGGTGCCTATGGTGAACTACAACCGTAGTATGAGGTAGAAATGTCTCGGAACAACCTCCCTACTGACTAGGCCTTTCCCTGAGTGACTTTCACGTGTTCGCCTGTCTCAAAGAAGCGCTGGGTGGCAAGCTTTTCAGAAGCCATGAAGAGCTGAAACCCGGGATACACAACCAAAAGAATTCTTCTCACTAGGTATCCATGCAATTTCAAGGCGTTGGAGTGTGCATATTTTACACGTCATGAGAACTACGACGAAAATTGCCTTTTTTCTGAGTTACGAATCTTCTGACTGGTTTGACGCGGCCCGCCAGGAATTCCTCTAACATCTTCATCTCAAAGTAGAACTTGCAACTTACGTCCTCAATTACTTGCTGGATGTATTCCAATCTCTGCCTTCCTCTACAGTTTTTGCCCTCTACAGCTCCCTCTAGTACCATGGAATTCATTCCCCGATCTATTAACAGGTGTCCTATTATTCTGTCCCTTCTCCTTGTCAGTGTTTTACACATATCCCTTTCCTCTCCGATTCTGCGCAGAACCTCCTCATTCTTTATCTTATCAGTCCACCTAACTTTCGACATCCGTATGTAGCATCACATCTCGAATGCATCAATTCTTTTCTGTTCTGGTTTTTCCACAGTCCATGTTTCACTGTCACGCAACGACAAGATAGAAAGGTAGTTGTTATTAGATATATGTTACTGGAGTGCAGTAGCAGGAAAAAGTTAAGTAAAAGTTGTTATTACTTATGTTACTGGAGTGCACTAGCAGGAAAAAGTTATTTACTAAAGTGTTCCACTACTAATTATTATAGAATGTTCCAGATCTCTACAACCACTCCACTCGTGCTAGCTTCTATTACCCTACTGCAAATCCCAGGAGTACCGATCGAAAATCATCCCGCATTTGTGTGAGGTCATGACATGCTGCCATCGACCTTCATATCACTTTTCACCAGTGCTAGTTTGCTTTTGATATCCTGCTTACCCCGTCCGTCATTGGCTGTTTTGCTGGCTAGGTAGCGGCATTCCGTAATTTCATCTACTTCGTGGCCATCAATCCTGATGTTAAGTTTCTCGCTGTTCTCATTTTACTAGTTCTCATTACTTTCGTCTTTCTTCGATTCACTCTCTGTCCACATTGTGCGCTCATTAGGCTGTTCATTCCATTCAGAAGGTCGTGTAATTATTCTTTACTTTTCCTCAGGATAACAATGTCAGTCTGGAACCGCGCGACCGCTACGGTCGCACGTTCGAATCCTGCCTCGGGCATGGACGTGTGTGATGTCGTTAGGTTAGTTAGGTTTAAGTGATTCTAAGTTCCAGGGGACTGATGACCTTAGAAGTTAAGTCCCATAGTGCTCAGAGCGATTTGATAACAATGTCTTTGGCGAATCGTATCATTGATATTTCACCTTGAATTTTAGTTCCACTCCTGAACCTTTCTTTTATTCCCATCATTGCTTCTTCGATGTATAGATTGAACGGTAGGGGCGAAAGACTACGTCCCTGTCTTACACCCTTTTTAGTCCGAGCACTTCGTTATTGGTCGTCCATTCTTATTATTCCCTCTTGGCTCTTGTACATATCGTATATTACCACCTCTCCTTATAACTTACTCTTATTTTTCTCATAATTACGAACATATTGCACCAGTTTAAACTGGGAACGCTTTTTCCGGGTCGACAAATCCAATGAAAGTGTGTCGATTTTTCTTTAGTCTTGCTTCCATTATCAGCCGCAACATCAGAATTACCTCTCTGGTGCCTTTACGCCTCCCAAGCCAAATTGTTCGTCATCTAACACACCCTCAATTTTGTTTTCCGTTCTTCTGTATATCGATCTTGTCAGCAAGTGGATGCATGAGCTTTAAGCTGACTGTGCGGTAGCTCTTGCACTTGTCAGCTCTTGCAGTCTTCGGAATTGTGTGGATGATATTTTTCCGAAAGTCGGATGCTATGTCACCAGACTCATACAATCTACATCAACATGAATAGTCATTTTGTTGTCACTTTCCCCAATGATATTAGAAATTCTGATGGAGTGTTGTCTATCCGTTCTACCTTATTTGATCTTAAGTCCTCCAAAACTCTCTTAAATTCTGATTCTAATAGTGAATCTCCTATCTCTTCTAAATCGACTCCTTTTTCTTTTTTATCACATCAGACAAATCTTCCCCCTCATAAAGGCCTTCAGTGTACTCTTTCCACCTATTGCTATCTCCTCTGCATTTAACAGTGCGATTTCCCTTGCACTCTTAATGTTACAACTCTTGGTTGTAATTGCACTGAAGGTCGTTTTGACTTTCCTATATGCTGAGTAAGTCCTTCCGACAATCATTTCTTTTTCAATTTCTTCACATTTTTCATACAGCCTTTTCATCTTAGCTTCCTTGCATTTCCTATTTACTTCATTCCTCAGCGATTTGTATTTCTGAATTTCCTTGAACAATTTTGTACTTTTATCTTTAATCGATCAGTTACCTTCTTTGTGCCTACGTTTTTCTTTCCAACTTCTGTGATTGGCCTTTTTAGAAATGTCCATATCTCTTCAACTGTACTAACTGTTGAGCTATTCCTTGTTGCTGTACCTACAACCTTAGAGAACTTCAAACTTATCTCATTATTTCTTAGTACTTCCGTGTCCCACTTCTTTGTTTATTGATTTCCCCTGACCAATCTCTTTAACGTCAGCCTCGTCTTTACTAAATAGTGATGAGAGTCTCTATCTGCTCCTGGGTACGCCTTACAATCCAGTATCAGATTTCGGAATCTCTGTCTGACCATGATGTAATCTAATTGAAATCTTCCCGTATCACCCGGCCTTTCTCTTGATTCTTGAGCAGAGTATTCGCTATCACTAGCTGAAGTTTGTTACAGAACACAATCTTTCTCCTCTCATTCCTTTTCTCAAGCCTACATTCTCCTGTATCATTTCTTCTACTCCTTCCCCTGCAATTGCATTCCAATCCAACCACGACTATTATTTTTATCTACCTTTATGTACTGTATTACCCTATCTACATCCTCATATTCTTTCTCTATCTTTTCATCTTCGGCTTGCGCCGTCGGCATGTATACCTGAACTGTCGTTATAGGTGTTGGTTTACTGTCGATTCCGATAATAACAACCCTATCACTGAACTGTTCACAGTAACACACTCCCTACCCTACTTTCCTATTCTTAACGAATCCCACTCCTGCTATACCATTTTCTGCTGCTGTTGATATTACCCTATACTCATCTGACAAGAAATTGTTGTCTTCTTTCCACTTCACTTCAATGACCCCTACTATATCCAGATTGAGTCTTTGCATTTCCCATTTCAGATTTTTTAGTTTCCCTATCATGTTCAAGCTTCTGACATTCCACGCTCCGACTCTTAGCTGGCCATTGTGGCCGAGCGGTTCTAGGTGCTTCAGTCTGGAACTGCGCGACCGCTATGTTCGCAGGTTCGAATCCTGCGTGGGGCATGGATGTGTGTGATGTCATTAGGTTAGCCATTTGAACCATTTGAACCTGACTCGTAGAACATTATCCTTTCGTTGATTATTCAATCTTTTTCTCACTGTCGCCTTCCCCTTGGCAGTCCCCTCCCGGAGACCCGAATGGGGGACTATCAGGAATCTTTTGCCAATGGAGAGATCATCATGACACTTCTTCAACTACAGGCCACATGTCCTGTGGATACACATTATGTAATTTTAATGCACGGGCTTCTATTGCCCTCTGTATCCTCATTGGTCATTTCTGAAAATGACATAACTGTAATTTATCTGTATTACATTTGTATGATAATAAATAATAATAGCTAAGTTTTCCATTTGAAGCGCCTTCGTATAAACGCAGAAGAGAAAAAAGTAGTACTTTCCGTGCTATTACATCCAAAGTTGTGCAGAGATTAAGCAGAAAAGCTATTCCCAGTATCTACAAATTGTAAGTACATGAATATTCAAATATGTGTACACATACTGTATACACATTCTGTCATACATTACAAGAATAATTAAGATTGCACAGAGACGACAAAAATCATGGGATATCGTGTTGGCCCTTCTTCTGCCGGGCGGAGTCCAGCAATTCGACGTGACATGGACTCACAAATCATATTAACAGAGTCTTCCGTCGGTTCTTGGTAGAACAACATTATAATAAATGAAAAGCACTAGTTTGCTTTTTTTCTACAATATTACTTTTATTGTTAATTGGTTTTCGGCTTACAAAAAAAAATTGTTCAAATGGCTCTCAGCACTATGGGACTCAACTGCTGTGGTCATCAGTCCCCTAGAACTTAGAACTACTTAAACCTAACTAACCTAAGGACATCACACACATCCATGCCCGAGGCAGGATTCGAACCTGCGACCGTAGCAGTCGCACGGTTCCGGACTGCGCGCCTAGAACCGCGAGACCACCGCGGCCGGCTTTCGGCTTACAAGGCCATCTTCAGACATTTACTGACCATTACCACCAAAGAGGTTAAATGTTAGCAGACAACATTGGAAGAGAAGTAACACACCTAGACTGAAGTAGAAAGATACAGTAACATCTTTGCAATGAAAAAGTTAAAACTGAACAGTACATAAATAACAATGGAGTAGACAGGAAAACCTTTATCATAAAATAGGAATAGCATGCTTACCTAACAGTTTCTATTAATAAACAAAACTAATAAAATAAAATAAAATTAGTACTAGACAAGGTTGCATCAGAGGGTATGAAACACGGTGAGTGATACACAACCAATTAGAAGAAGAGACAGTTATCAATGTAAATAAAGAATACATAAGAAACTTAAACAGTATCAATAAGATAAACAGAAATAAATAAATGCAGGAATATTGGAATATGTATTCATGAACTTGTTTTGTTTTGTTGAAGTTGTCTTTGTATTCCACATAGACTGTAGTTTCAATAGTTAAGGCTTTCTTTTAACTGGTACTTGCATTACTGTCCATCTTTAACTCCCCTTGTAGTTGTCTCATGAAATACTTTACATGCTTGACTTTGCTCATTTATCTAATGGAAACTGGTATACAGCCACTGCTTTGATTACAATGTTAATGTTAAAATACAGTACCACCACACTCTCAAACTGTAGGTTCCCTCAGACACCTCCAATTTCCTGCATTTATTTATTTCTGTTTATCTTAATGATATTGTTTAAGTTTCTTATGTATTCTTTGTTTACATTGATAACTGTCTCTTTTTTTAATTGGTTGTGTATCGCTCTACATGTTTCATACCTTCTGATTCAGCCTTGTCTAGTACTAATTTTATTTTATTTTATTAGTTTTGTTTATTAATAGAAACTGTTATGTAAGCATGCTATTCCTATTTTGTGCTAAAGGTTTTCGTGTCTACTCCATTGTTATTTATGTACTGTTCATTTTTTACTTTTTCATTGCAAAGATGTTACTTACTGTATGTTTTCTACTTCAGTCTAGATATGTTACTTCTCTTCCAACGTTGTCTGCTAATATTTAACTTCTTTGGTGATAATACTTAGTAAATGTCTGAAGATGGCCATGTAAGCCGAAAATCGGTTAACTGTAAAAGTAATATTGTAGATCAAAAGCAAACTGGTGCTTTTCATTTATTACTCAACAAATCGTTGAGAGTTATGCCACCCACACATACGGACTCTATTGCAGTTTTTAAATTAAAAAAAAAATAATCCGTCGGACCAAACGCCCAAATTCTTGGTTACGTAGCGAGTTACAAGACAAGATACTTATTTTGAATTTCAGTTACGGGAAATGCTCTCAATGTGGAAAGGAGGAAGATGAGCCTAATCCGCTGGAAAATGCTAGGAAATGGGTTAAGGAATTCATTGATTAACCTGTACCAAATGTACACTGAGACAGAAGTCATGGGATAGCGAGATGCACACAAACAGACGGCTGTAGTATCACGTACACAAGGGTACTGCGTTGGCGAAGCTGTCATTTGCACTCAGGTGATTCATGTGAAAAGATTTCCGACGTGATTATGGCCGCAAGAACATCAACAGATTGTGAATGCAGAATAGTAGTTGGGGCTAGATGCATGGGCCATTCCATTTCGGAAGTCGTTAGGGAACTCAATATTCTGAGATCCACAATGTCAAGAGTGTACCAAGAATACCAGATTTCAGGCAGTACTTCCCACCACGGACAACGCAGTGGCCGACGGCCTTTATTTAACGACCGAGAGCAGCGGCGTTTGTGGACAGTTGTTAGTGCTAACAGACAAGGAGTACTAAATGAAATAATCGCAGAAATCAACAAGGGACGTACGACGACCGAGCGAGGTGGCGAAGTGGTTAACACACTGGACTCCCATTCGGGAGGACGATGGTTCAATCCCGTCTCCAGCCATCCTGATTTAGGTTTTCCGTGATTTCCCTAAGTCGTTTCAGGCAATTGCGGGGATGGTTCCTTTGAAAGGGCACGGTCGATTTCCTTCCCAATCCTTCCCTAACCCGAGCTTGCGCTCCGTCTTTAATGACCCCGTTGTCGACGGGACGTTAAACATTAACCACCACCACCACGTACGACGAACGTATCCGTTAGGACAGTGCGACGGAATTTGGAGTTAATGGGCTACGACAGCAGACAACCGACGCGAGTCGAGTGCATTTGCTAACAGTACGACGTCGTCTGCAGAGCCTTCCTAGTCTCCTCTCCGTACTGGTTGGACTCCATACGAGTGGAAAACTTTGCTGATTCGAACTAGTAAGAGCTCATGGTAGGGTTCGAATGTGGCGCGGAGCCCACGAAGTCATGGGCCCAAGACGTCAACAAGGCTCTGTGTAAGCTGGTGGTCGCTCCATAATGCTGTGGGCTATGCTAACATGGAACAGACTGGGTTCTGGTTCGCCTACTTGGAAACCATTTTGCAGTCATTCATGGTTTCATGTTCCCAAATAACGATGGGATTATGGACGGCTATTAAGGGAGCATGGTTCAATATTTCAGCTTTCACCATCGAAGTAGTTTAATGCCCGATTGCGCTGGCGTCCGTGTTCCCTTCGAACATCAATACTGAAAGAATATGCGTTTGAAGGAATAGCGCGGATTCTGAAAAAGAAAAGAGTAACGAATGGCGTAGTTGGCCTCGGAAGTCTAGCTCTGCTGTAAGTAGCAGCTCGTGACCAACAAGAGTTCAGTCTGGTCGCAGTCCAAGCAGCGAGTACACATGAAACCAAAACTCTCAGCACCTGAGGAAGCTGGCTCGGTCAGTCGTCGAAATATCGTGCAGGAAATAGCAACAACCACTAGGCAGAACACCCGGCTGGAGATCATTAAGAACCGAGTAATTCTGGTTATCTTATTGTTGTCATCCAGGCGTCTGAAATGTGAAAATAGTGATGTGTAGATTAGTGTACATTTGCTCCTGGATCTTCAAGGACACAAACAAAATCACGACTGAATGTAAGGATGTCTAAAACTGATATAATCATCGTGAAATCTTCACTCACGATTCTGGGATATAATATCTGTCACATAGTCAACATAAAGCATGTATTTGTAAAACAGCTGCTGCATACATGAAAATCGCACGTTTTGAGGTTAACTTGTGTTACTTTACTACATACGCTACAGGCCATTTAAACTGCTACACCACGAAGTTGACGTGCTACAGACGCGAAATTTAACCGAAAGCAAGAACATGCTGTGATTTGCAAATGATTAGCTTTCCAAAGCATTCACAAAAGCTTGGCGCCGCTGGCGACATCTACAAAGTGCTGACATGAGGAAAGTTTCCAACCGATTTCTCATACACAAACAGCAGCTGACCAGCGTTGCCTGGTGAATCGTTGTTGTGGTGCCTTGTGTAATGAGGAGAAATGCGTACCATCACGTTTCCCTACTTTGATAAAGGTCGGATTGTAGCCTATCGCGATTGCGGTTTATCGTATCGCTACATTGCTGCTCGCGTTGGTCGAGATCCAATGACTTTTAGCAGAATACGGTACCGGTGGGTTCGGGAGGGTAATACGGAGCGCCATGCTGGATCCCAACGGCCTCGTATCACTTGCAGTCGAGATGACAGGCATCTTATCTGCATGGCTGTAACGGATCGTGCAGCCACGTCTCGATCCCTGAGTCAACAGATGGGGACGTTTGCAAGGCAATAACCATCTGCAAGAACAGTTCGACGACGTTTGCAGCAGCATGGGCTATCAGCTCGCAGACCATGGCTGCGGCTACCCTCGACGCTGCATCACAGACAGGAGCGCCTGCGATGGTGTACTCAACGACGAACTTGGGTGCACGAATGGCAAAACGCCATTTTTTCGGATGAATCCAGCTTCTGTTTACAGTATCATGATGGTCGCATCCGTGTTTGGCGACATTGCGGTGAACGCACATTGGAAGCGTGTATTCGTCATCGTCGTACTGGCGTATCACCCGGCGTGATGGTATGGGGTGCCATTGGTTACACGTCTCGGTCTCCTCTTGTTCGCATTGACGGTACTTTCAACAGTGGACGTTACGTTTCAGATGTGTTACGACCCGTGTCTCTATCCTTTATTCGATCCCTTGCGAAACCCTACATTTCAGCAGGATAAAGCACGACCGCGTGTTGTAGGTCCTGTACGGGCCTTTCTGGATACAGAAAATCTTCGACTGCTGCTCTGGCCAGCACGTTCTCCAGATCTCTCACCAATTGAAAACGTCTGGTCAATGGTGGCCGAGCAACTGGCTCGTCACAATACGCCAGTCACTACTCTTGATGAACTGTGGTATCGTGTTGAAGCTGCGTGGGCAGCTGTACCTGTACACGCCATCCAAGCTCTGTTTGACTCAATTCCCATGCGTATCAAGGCCGTTATTACGGCCAGAGGAGGTTGTTCTGGATACTGATTTCTCAGTATCTATGCACCCAAATTGCGTAAAAATGTAATCACATGTCAGTTCTAGTATAATATATTTGTCTAATGAATACCAGTTTATCATCTGCGTTTCTTCTTGGTGTAGCAATTTTAGTGCCAAGTAGTATATTTTGCGCATAGCCACGAACCCCGTCAGCGAGGCAATCTGAAGCCAAGACGTCCCTTGAAGTGCTAGTACAGACACTTGACGCTCGGTGACGTCTTTCTCAGGAAAGGAAGCGTAATTGCCCTCGGGATGCCCTGCGTTTCTTTTTTCCTTTACCTCGAAGAGTGCGATGAGAGACAACCATTATTTCCGCCCACCGGGAGCCAGGAATCAGAGCGCGGAGGTTGGCGGATGCAGAAGACTCGGGTCGAGGCAGGTCTCGGGAGTGCGTGCGTGACACGGCGGCGGCGGCGGCGGCGTCCACGCTTTCTACCGTTCACACCGGGCCTACGTTGAGGCCCGGCGCGCGTGGGCGGCGTGGGAGGTGCCGTCGCCTCCGCAGAGAGAGGACACACAAAGAGAGAGGGCTCTCGAGACCGGTTGTGCACAGACCGATTTCCGACTAACACTTCTGGTTGGGCACATAAACACATAAATCACGATTCTCGAAACGGGGTCTCGGTTGCCAGATTTCAAGCTCCCACAATCGACTTTTACGCATCGTGTAGCAGAACAGCACAAATATCACTACTGACCATTTATGGTTCAAAATGGTTCCAATGACTCTGAGTGCTATGGGACTACACATCTGAGGTCATCAGTCCCCTAGAACTTAGAACTACTTAAACCTAACTAACCTAAAGACATCACACACATCCATGTCCGAGGCAGGATTCGAACCTCCGACCGTAGCGGTCGCGCGGTTCCAGACTGTAGCGCCTTGAACCGTTTGGCCACCAAGGCCGGCGACCATTTATGTCTCTTTTGAATTTGATACGATTTATTGTATCATTAACTACAACTACCTAGACAAGAAAATCATGAAGAGTAGCAAGGGATAGAAAATCGAGCAAAATCTTTTTGCAAGAGTAGTTCACCAATAAGCTAAGCAGAGATATGTAACCATTATCGGAAACGATACTCGTGGGAGGCAGTTGGCAGCATACCTTAATACAACAGCAAAGGTACAGTAAGATTAGGTATAATTGATGCTGAAAGTGGAAAAACTATTGTGAAAATTTATAATGTAGTGGGATCAAATTAAGAAAACAATGATAAAGATCTAAATACAGCAGACCCAACAACATTATCAAAATTACGACAAGCAACAGAGGAATGAAAAAATAGAAAAGCTTGTGATCAAGGCGGAACAAGCACTCGATTGCTAAAATATGCAGGAATGTTTTTTGAGCTGCAATTCTTACACTTAATAGATGAATACTGCAAGGAGTGTGAGAGACCATCTGCATGGCATACAGCTAAAATAATATCTCCGTTTAAGAAAGATCAACGAAACAACAGCGAAAGCCTATTCAACGCCGCCTGTATAGACCAGGATAGTAACAATCGCCTTAAGATAATAATTGTTGTAATATTAGAGAGAGAACAACCGGGATTCAGAAAAGAACGTTCATGTACTGATAACATCATCACTTTAAAACAAATAATACAATGGCGAGAGTCCAACTTCAAGATTCATATTGAATTTATAGGCTTCAGAAAACCCTTCAACAAAGTAAGTAGATGTAACTCGGCGGACATTGCCGCCATTTAATTTAAATACTAAACAGAATATACCAAAATCTGGTATATAATCAACAGCGAAATGATGAAGAACATTAAATGAACAACTGCTCATGAACTAAAACAACAGAGTAACATTTTATTTTTTATATACATTGACTACCTATTAATTTTAATTTTAAAAACCAACAGCCTCAGTTGCAAAGTTTACCTACATTAATCTAGGTAAACATCGCAATTGAGGCTGTTAGTTTTTAAAATTACAATGAATATTTATACAGTTGCTAACAGGACCGCGAAATGTTGAAAATATTGACTACATAGTTGAAAAATGGAAGACAGAGACAAGGTCTGGGATAAAAATAAATCATAATACAACAATAAATGTTTTACTGTTTCCGGATGATCTTACAGTCATAACGAAACTAGAAGATGATCTTCAAAAGTCTTTGTATAGACTTGAACAAACTGTTAAAGAATATAACTTAGAAATTTCGGTACCTAAAATTAAAGTATTGCCATTTCAGAGGAAATAGCCAGTCTCTTCAAAGATAACTATCAACAGAAAACCCACAGAATACATCTTTCACTTGTGTTGTGTTGGAGTAGACGTGATTTACAACAACTATCGAAATGTAGAGAGTAACACTCAGTTTTCAACACATGTGTAGTGCTATAAACAGAAAAATAGGACGTTGGGTAACAAGAAAGGACGTCAGAATCAAAATTCATAGAGTAATGACAACACCAGTTTTAAAATATGGAAGTGAGACTACGGTGCTTACATGGAAGAATGTGAGTAATACAGAAAACAGGAGAAATCAGATATTTAAAAAAAGGCTAAAGGATACCCTAGATTAGACAGAAAACTTAACTAAGACATAAGAACGGAACTTAATGTTTATAATATTTGCGAAGGAATGAACCATTATGTAAGAAAAAGGAAGGAATAATACAATAATGAAGATAGATTGAGGAAGCAGCTAAGGTTTAGTAGCCCACAATGGAGAAGAGATGCTGGAGGACCAAGTGAAAGATAGGAGGTACTCTAAATACGAAGTCGGAATATACATTTTGGCTAGACCATGAAGAGCAGAAGAAGAAGAAGAAGATTTTCGAGCCACTGGAGGCTCATCTTCTGATGGAGGTATTATAGGTACATTTGAAACGTCCCTTAGAAAAATTATGAATGACTGTGCTAGTAAACTTCTACGTTATTTGATTTTCAAATAGCTGAGCAAGACTCAAACAGTTTTCTCTTTACTTATTCTGATCATGACTAAACTGACGCACAATATTTTAGCGCAACACATCTCACTCTCAATAATCCCTACAAAAGAATGGCCCTGACTAACAATAACCGATACCTCTCATGAATCACTTACCTCACAAAAATCTTCGTTACTCGAACTGTTGCAAAACAGCGAGCGCCAATACTGCCAGCTAAATAAAAGATTCTAACTATTGAAGGCACTAACTACTGATAGGCATAGTTAGCAAATGAAAGATTGTGATAGAGAACAAACAATGTATTTACCTTAATGGCGTTCAAAAGTCATCATTTATATATCTATCAATTCATGACATCAATCTCTACAAATTTCCTTTTTCTGGAGGACACACGTCCAGAACGTCCGCTTATAGTAACCTCTCAAAGTTCTGGCATCTCTCTCTCCACATCCACCACTGCTGGCGGCTCACCTCCAACTGCCCAACATCACATCCAACAGCCCAACACTACACTAGCGAATATTCCAACAGTGAGTCCAACCAGCCACAGACTGCACACAGCGATTTTCATCCAGAGCACTACGTGGCGTTACCAACATAAAACCCTAAACAGCCTACTTACACATTACTTTGTGGACCGTATGCAGCTAGACACCAGGGCTACGGTGCTTCGAAAATAATGGAACTTTAGGTATAAGTTACCGAAACATCGAGACGAGAACATCGTACTGTCTCAGGATACCTGCATTGCATGTACGACAACTCCATTAAGTGTAGGCGCAAGTATGCTCAGACCTGTAACCTCGTAGTAAAGGCAACACAGTGGTTTAGGTGATGATTGGCTGTATCTCGTGGTGTCATAACATCAAACACCAGATGTTTGTAGTAAATCTTGGCATCAAAATGTCCGATATTCTTCTATCACCTCTTGTTACTCGTAACTTACATTGTGGTAGTTTCGCTTTGCATTTAGACACCTCACTCCCAAACGGTCATCCGTGATGACAGTCCAGAATATGACCTAACTACTGTATGCAAGACTGAACCATTTATCCTCCTAGTTTTATCATTCGCTACGCAATTAAAGGTAGACGAGGCTTGAGTTGAAGTCAGAAGAGCCGTATCTTTGGTCACAGCCCATGGTTCAGCGTTACTCCTCTTACCGTCGTAGCTGAGGTAGGTGCCCGAATCATAGATGAGTTTTATGACACCAAAAAAAATCCTTCAATACTTGGTATCAAACACGTAATGAAGCTCGTGGTGTTTGAGCATGTGTTGTAAATGCAATTGAACATGTCTTCAATAATATGTAAGTTGTAGAGAATCGTTTCTATTCGTTCTCAGAACCTTGAGGACGTCTCACGCGCGTTAACTCGCAAGCGACAGGTTAAAAAGAACGTCTTCCCTCTTTCCTTTTAATGGTGCTCTCGGTGTGTCTCGTCACACTTGTGTAAGGATGCTCGGAGTTAAAGATTAGTGAGATGATTCCGTAGGCACTCTCTGTACGGATCGGCTCGACAAGACCCCTTAATTATCGTAGGATTGTGGACCGTGTGGCAGGAGCGAAATGTGTTCCCACCAACAGTCATGTTCCCCGCGACCCGAGGGTCGTACGTAGAGCATTCCTAGACACAAGACCTGCCGCGGCTGTGTTCCTTGTTGCGAGAGAGGGAGGGGGGAGGTTAGAGGCCAACGTTACGTCTACTGCGAAGTCGTCAGACATTATCCAATTTGACTGGACAAGGCTGAGGACAGAACAGGCCATGACCTTCTTCAATGGAACGTTCCGTTATTTTCTGCGGCTGATTCGTGGAATCCACAGGAAATGCACGTCAGTATGGTTGTACGATTCCGTTTGTTTAACTAGCGCGTCAATTAGCTCCATCTAGCCCAGCACTCTCTGTCAAATCAGCACAGAACCTGAGATTCCCCTCAGCAATTACATTTCGGTGTTTTTAATGTACACTCCTGGAAATTGAAATAAGAACACCGCTAATTCATTGTCCCAGGAAGGGGAAACTTTATTGACACATTCCTGGGGTCAGATACATCACATGATCACACTGACAGAACCACAGGCACATAGACACAGGCAAGAGAGCATGCACAATGTCGGCACTAGTACAGTGTATATCCACCTTTCGCAGCAATGCAGGCTGCTATTCTCCCATGGAGACGATCGTAGAGATGCTGGATGTAGTCCTGTGGAACGGCTTGCCATGCCATTTCCACCTGGCGCCTCAGTTGGACCAGCGTTCGTGCTGAACGTGCAAACCGCGTGAGACGACGCTTCATCCAGTCCCAAACATGCTCAATGGGGGACACATCCGGAAATCTTGCTGGCCAGGGTAGTTGACTTACACCTTCTAGAGCACGTTGGATGGCACGGGATACATGCGGACGTGCATTGTCCTGTTGGAACAGCAAGTTCCCTTGCCGGTCTAGGAATGGTAGAACGATGGGTTCGATGACGGTTTGGATGTACCGTGCTCTATTCAGTGTCCCCTCGACGATCACCAGAGGTGTACGGCCAGTGTAGGAGATTGCTCCCCACACCATGATGCCGGGTGTTGGCCCTGTGTGCCTTGGTCGTATGCAGTCCTGATTGTGGCGCTCACCTGCACGGCGCCAAACACGCATACCACCATCATTGGCACCAAGGCAGAAGCCACTCTCATCGCTGAAGACGACACGTCTCCATTCGTCCCTCCATTCACGCCTGTCGCGACACCACTGGAGGTGGGCTGCACGATGTTGGGGCGTGAGCGGAAGACGGCCTAACGGTGTGCGGGACCGTAGCACAGCTTCATGGAGACGGTTGCGAATGGTCCTCGCCGATACGCCAGGAGCAACAGTGTCCCTAATTTGCTGGGAAGTGGCGGTGCGGTCCCCTACGGCAATGCGTAGGATCCTACGGTCTTGGCGTGCATCCGTGCGTCGCTGCGGTCCGGTCCCAGGACGACGGGCACGTGCACCTTCCGCCGACCTCTGGCGACAACATCGATGTACTGTGGAGACCTCACGCCCCACGTGTTGAGCAATTCGGCGGTAAGTTCACCCGGCCCCCTGCATACCCACTATACGCCCTCGCTCAAAGTCCGTCAACTGCACATACGGTTCACGTCCACGCTGTCACGGCATGCTACCAGTGTTAAAGACTGCGATGGAGCTCCGTATGCCACGGCAAACTGGCTGACACTGACGGCGGCGGTGCACAAATGCTGCGCAGCTAGCGCCATTCGACGGCCAACACCGCGGTTCCTGGTGTGTCCGCTGTGCCGTGCGTGTGATCATTGCTTGTACAGCCCTCTCGCAGTGTCCGGAGCAAGTATGATGGGTCTGACACACCGGTGTAAATGTGTTCTTTTTTCCATTTCCAGGAGTGTATTTAACACCTGCCCGCAGCTCCACCACTCGTTCTGCCCCAGTAGCAGCAGTACAAGTTCGCCAATAACTGTCACGCTGTGGCTTTCGCTGTGTTATTCAGTGGTTTGGTATTTATCTAATTTGTAAATGGAAATGATAATCTTATTTTATTACATTGAGTAATTACTAAATAATTTTTCTCCCGGCTAATGATTTGATCAAGTTGCTAAAGAACTCCAACTTAACGTCGTGTTAAAGTGTTGTCTGTAAGTTGTGTAAGTGTCACTAAATCACAGTTCATACAACTATTGATTAAGATGGAAGCAGTTATCTTCAGCAAAATGATCATTAAAACCACCGAATATCAGCCGCGCACAACACTTGAAACGTCCCCTTTGAACAATTCTACATGACTGTACTTAAACTGACACACAATATTTTTAGCGCAACGCAATCTGAATTTCAATAATCCCCACAAAATAATGGTCCTGACTAACATTAACCTATGCGTTTCATATATCACTTACCTCACAAAAATCTTGGTTACTCGAACTACTACAATACAGCGAGCACCACTACTGCCAGCTAAATAAAAGATTCAAACTACGGAAGGCACTAACTACTGATGGTATAGTTAGCAAATGAAAGCTTTTGATAGAGAACAAACAATGTATTTACCTTAATAGTCATAATATATATAGCAGTTCATGACATCCATTCTTACAAATTTCAAAACCCCGCCATCTCTCTCCCCACATCCACCACTGCTGGCGGCTCACCTCCAACACGCAACGCTACGCGTTGTTAGCATCCAGCTGCCCAACACTACAATGGCGAGTATTACAACAATGCAAACTACCCACAGACTGCACACAGCACAGCCAGTGATTTTTCATACAGAGCGCTACGTGGCGTTACCAATATAAAAACCTAAACAGCCTACTTACACACTGACGTGTGTTACCTGATACAATATCTTCGCAACTCGGCAGAATTAATTTCGGCTGCATACATCAGCTAGAAAAGTTTGTTATAACGTTCGTGCTATGAGCACTGTTTTATAAGAACCAATCTGTTTCGAGTTATTTTCATTAAAATGAGTTCGGGATTACCGGTGCATATTTATTTTTACACATTTGTATCACCTTCGGCATTTATGTCTGCAGAGTTGCGTAATTTGAATTTGCCGCTGAGACAATTGTTAAGATGGCGGCAGACAATTGATAGAGACTTTCTATTGTTACAGCAAATAAGTATTTTAAATGATTAGTGAACTTTACAGAAACTCTACTTTCGTATTGTGCACTATTTAGACTTCATCAAGCAAACATTTGATTTGTTTCTAAGGAAAACATGCGATACAAATCGCTATCATCAATGGCTGCGCTCGTTGCAGCGGAAAGAAATAATTAACACAGATAATGCTTACTGAGAGAGGAATTAAAGTTACAAATAATTATTCACTCATATTTATAATAATAATGAATTCTATTTTCCAGTAATAATTAACAAATAATTACAATTTCTTAACAGACCTCAGTTCGACATGCGTCCGCAACTTACAAAAGCCAACGAACAAAAGGTAAAAACAAAAGAAGACAAACACAGATCATTAAAGCAATTTCAATTATCACTGTCTTTGTATGATACACATCGATATGTCCAATTACATCGTAGAATATTATATAAATAATTAATATTTATAAGTTTTCACTGTTTTTTCATATGTCGAATAGATTATGTTTATGACTGTTAGAGGCATAATTTCCTCTCGTCGCACTATAGCCAAAAATTTATCACGTGGATGTTACAACGCGTCTACAGTAAACGGTTTTGATAAGCAGTCGAATTTGCTCGTGGTTACCAAAGAGAACCGCAGTCATCGACGTCTTCTTCAGCCCGTATGATGGAAATCCCCTTTTCACTTAATACCGGCAAAATGAAAGCTGTTGTAGCAAACGACCTAAGGAGCTCCTACGCCACTCGTGGTCGCAGCGGCCGAAATGCTGAAATGTGAAACTCAGGCTTCTTCCTGCCGATGAGGCAGAATGTTTACACAATGTTATTCGCCTGCAGGCTGTAGAACCGGAAGTTCGTTGATGAAACTGTTATAGCCGTAAATGAGGAACAGACGGGCAGTTTCCACGTTGCTCATTAACGGGCTTAGGAAACCGTGAAGCAATGTCTTCGGGCCATGGCAGAAAAACAAATGACCGAGACAAGGTTTCCGGTCGATGGGCGCAGAAAGACGGTCCGGTTGTGGGGCGCGGAAGAAGAGACTATTTCGTATTGTCTCTTACCTTCTCTTCCCCCTCCAAAATATAGCCTATTGTCACGACCACTTTTAATGCCCACAGACGCGTGCAGTTTTAGCAATATCCATAACATAATATTTTTATACAATATTAATAAATTGTTTAATTACTATAAAATATATGAAATGATGTAACGACAATAATAATTCGTTCAGAACGGTGAATTATGCACTGCTATATCAAACGTCCAAAAAATTACAACTCACGACAACACAGCCTTTGAAGAGCATACTTCCGAAGAATTGAAACGTAGTTGCGTCACGAAGTTAATTTAAGAACTACAATGGCAACAAACTCTCACAGTTATGATAAGGCCATAAGTTACGTAATATAAAATCGAAGTGTGTAGTAATAGTAGTAGTAGTAGTAGTAGTAATAGTTTTATTCATCCATAGATCACTTTTATTAGGATATTGACCATGTCTTGTCGCTACAACTTAAGAGCAACAAAAAGTAATTCACATATGCAGATATTTACATTCCGACAGGTCTAGTATGACAAGGATGGGATAGGTAGTCTAGCGTGGCGTTATAGAAGGAAACATCCCAGTATTTGCCTGAAGTAATTTAGGGGAACCACGGAAAACCTAAATCAGGATGGCTGGATGAAGAGTAGAGCCTCCGCCCTCACGAACACAAGGTCACTCTTTTTAAATTAATACTGTCTCATTCGATTCATCCCTAATGTATCAAACTTTTGTTATACAAATTGGTTATTTAATAATATAAAAGGCTAGTGCTTCACTTTAATTCATTTCTCACTCCCAGTTATTGCGCACACTTCACACACTATACAAATACTGTTTCACAGGACTACACTTCCTATTAGCTGATTTCAAGATCGTTTTGTATACCACAACTTCCCACTTGCTACCCTGAAAAACTGAGTCAGAATCTGTCTATAATGAGTGAGCTGTTGAGCTCAAAAATACGATGAGGTGTTAGTATTATACTTAGCATAGCTTGGGAAGTACGTTTTTCCAGAAAAGGATAAAAGTACAAAAAAATGTGGTGTGACAGTGTTATGTGGAATGTAGATGTTTTGCTATCGTTATTACTATTTACTTGTATTACATTTTTATCACACACCTACTCTGTATTAGCTAAGTAAACCTCCAATGTACAGAATGTATTGCTTAACATATACTTCTTAACTGTCCTTTTAAATAAGCTTTTTTTTAACAATTTCTTTAAGCTCCTTTGGTAATTTATTGTGCACTTTTATTCCTTAGCAGAAATGCTGTTTCGAGTTCCGTCTAGATCTTGTTCGATTGGTCATTGACAGAGCTGTTTGTGCAGTAATTATCAATGTTATTTTTAAAGTGAACAACTGGTTGGTAAATGTACTCACACGGTGCAGTAAAAATCATTACAATGAGCTCATCTGCTATTTGTAGTTATTATTCTTACGGACCATATCTGCAGTCACACTGGACTCGCATTCGGTAGGACGACGGTTCAATACCGCGTCTGGCCATCCTGATTTAGGTTTTCCGTGATTTCCCTAAATCGCTCCAGGCAAATGCCGGGATGGTTCCTTTGAAAGGGCACGGCCGACTTCCTTCCCCGTCCTCCCCTAATCCAATGAGACCGATAACCTCGCTGTTTGGTCTCTTCCCCCAAAACAACCCAACCCATATCTGCAATCTGAAAATTGTGTTCATATTTTGTACCCTGTTCACTGGGAAAGAATGTGACAGTTACGCAATGAGTGAACGTTTGAACAGTATGTAGCTGAAGGGCACTGGCTGTTACACACTCTAAGGGCGTAACATGCTGATGACATTCTTTGTAGGTTCACTTTACTAGAACTGAGGGTCAATATTCACTACCAGAAATTTTGCGTTTCTTACACAGTCCATAGAGCTGTCCTCTAAATTTAATTTAACAATGTCATTTTCTCCTTTCGAACTCCAATTCATGGCATAGTTTTCTTTTGTTCAATGTCACTTTATTGTATATTGATCAGCTTTAAATCCTCCTCGAGGATTTCATGTGCTTTCTCTGCAAACAGTTCTCTTGTTTTCTCAGTGACTATAATACTTTTGTCAGCAGCAAAGAGAACCTTTCGCCATGACGAACACTGGGAATGTCATTAATGTAGAGCAGGAGCAGTGCTGGTCTTAATACGCTACTCTGAGGAACACATAAATTAATGTGTTTTGCTTCTTATAGGTGTTTCGCTAAAAGTTTTGATTTATGTGAGGCATGGATAACCTCTACTCTTCGTACCATTTGCTAGGTGCAATCGGAACCGATGTGTTCAAATTTCTAGATGTTAAGATAGATAAATAACTGTGGTGGAATGCTCACGTTCAGGATATTGTTCAAAGACTTAAGGCTGCCATTTTTACTATTTGAAACTATCTGAAGTAGGTGATAGTTCAACACGAAAAGGAGTCTACTTTGCAAAAAAAACGGCTCTGAGCACTATGGGACTTAACTTCTATGGTCATCAGCCCCCTAGAACTTAGAACTACTTAAACCTAACTAACCTAAGGACAGCACACAACACCCAGCCATCACAAGAGAGAGAAAATCCCTGACCCCGACGGCAATCGAACCCCGGAACCCATGCGTGGGAAGCGAGAACGCTACCGCACGACCACGAGATGCGCGCTGTCTACTTTGCTTACTTTCATTTGCTTGTCGCACTTCCTTGCCTCTTGTGCCGAAAGGTGTGCAGTATACTGCTGCAGCCATTTTCAGTAAACTACCGCAAGAATTTAAAAATCTTAGCATAAATGCAAGCGTTTTCAAATCAAAACTGAAGAGTTTTCTGATGGGTCACTCCTTCTATTCTGTCGTGGAGTTGCTTGAAAAATTAATCTGACGGCTGTGTTACATTGCTGATTGTGCTTACATAAAGCTATGATTTGTCTTTTTTTGGGTCCATAAACATTTTATTTTATCTGTTATTACTTTGTTGACGTTTCTTGTTACCATTTGTAATTTCATACATTGACAGGTTTTATGACCTTGGAGATTTGCTCCTCAATCTCGTCCAACGGAAAAAAATGCTGCTTATAGCTTATTTTTACGACCTCCTCGCTGGCCATGAAGGCCGACGGGGTGTCTACCGGCCGCCGTGTCACCCTCTGCCTTGCGGCAAAGTGCGAATGCGGTATGGAGGAGCATGTGATCAGCACACCACTCTGTCGACCGTTTTGCAGACTTGCCAGACAGTGAAGCCGCTATACTAATCGGTCAAGTAGCTCCTCAACTGGCATGACGAGGCTGCGTGTACCCCGTACAGTCCTTCCACCACGGTAAGTCCTTTGAAAGTACTGGGAATCGAACCCGGCTTTTCTCGATTGTTGCCATCTACGTGAACTACAAGCAATGGAGGTGGACTCTAGCTTATTTAGTAGAGTTTATGGTCAGCGCTCTTAGAATACTTTAAAAATATGCCTATGACATACTTATTTTTGTCAAGAGCATCACTTTTGTGAATTCTACAATGGCAGATTCCATACTTCTGCCGCTTCGGAAACCAAACTGTGATTCACCTAAAAGGTTGTATTTATTCAAGTAATTCATAATTCATTAATCTGTCTTCGGTTAGTTTTGAAATGGGCCGAAAATGTACACACACTGTTTTCAGTATTTCACTAAACACTACGATTGTGAACGCTACGGTGCAACCTGTGGCTATACGAGCGTCTAAATGAGTTGCACGTTGCCTGCGTTCGAGACTCCAGTTTTCTGTAACGTATTTTTGTTTTTGGGATGTTTTTCCCTTTCTGTCTTGCCTTAGTCTACTTCCTGCGGTTTGACGGTTCTACCCAAGGACTCAAGATCGGTGTCGGGTTTGTTGCTCACAGCAGGCATAGTCAGCCAGTAAATGTGCACCTTTACCTGGCCGGAATGTTACCTGTCAGGCCGTAAGTCCATCCATGTGGGCAGATCCTCACTAAAGCAACTGAAATTCATACCGTGTAAAAACGTAGCTTGTAAGATCTACAATTTCTTCTCATTTTCATGCTACTTTATTCTCTGAAGGCAACGGCCTTGCCGCAGTGCATACACCGGTTCCCGTGAGATCACCGAAGTTAAGCGCTGTCGGGCGTCGCCGGCACTTGGATGAGTGACCATCCAGCTGCCATGCGGTGTTGCCATTTCCCGGGGTGCACTCTGCCTCGTTATCCCAGTTGAGGAGCTACTCGACCGAATAGTAGCGGCTCCGGTCAAAGAAAACCATCATAACGAGCGTGAAAGCGCTGTGCTGACCACACGCCCCTCCTATCCGCATCCTCAACTGAGGATGACACGGCGGTCGGATGGTCCCGATGGACCACTTGTGGCCTGAAGACGGAGTGCCTTATTCTCGTAAAGCTAGCTGTGAATATAGAAACTGATACATCTAAAATTATAGACGCTTCTACTAAAACTTTTTTTTAGGTCAGGGGGTCATGACCCCCATGAGCACACCACGCCCCTTCCATAGATCCGCCCTTGCAGGTTCATACTAAGCTCTAAGCGCACCTGACAAACATCGTAAGAGCGTGTTGCACTGCCGCGAGCTCTCACAGCAGTTGCCATTCGCCCTTGAACGGATGAGGCAACAGTCTGCAAGAGACATCGAAGTCCAGCCACTCCTACATGAAGAAATTGTATAGATTGACCAAAAACCACGCTTTCCAGTCCGCGACGCCTGCCGCGTTCTTCCGGGAGATTACTAGTGCCTAGCGGTCCGAGTTTACACACTACTGGCCGTTAAAATTGTTACACCATTAAAGATGACGTGCGAAATTTAACCGACAGGAAGAAAATGCTGTGATATGCAAGTGATTAGCTTATCAGAGCATTCACCCAAGGTTGGCGCCGCTGGCGACACCTACACAGCTGGTCAGAGTGGCCGCGCGGTTCTAGGCGCTACAGTCCACAGAAGTTAAGCGCCATTGTGTTCAGAACCATTTGACACCTACGACGTGCTGACATGAGGAATGTTTCCAACCGATTTCTCATACACAAACAGCAGTTGACCGGCGTTGCCGGGTCAAACGTTGTTGTGGTACCTCGTGTAAGGAGGAGAAATGCGTACCATCACGTTTCCGAATTTCTTAAATGTCGGATTGTAGCCTATCGCGATTGCGGTTTATCGTATCGCGACATTGCTGCTCGCGTTAGTCGAGATCCAATGATTGTTAGCAGAATATGGGATCGGTGCGTTCAGGAGGGTAATACGGAACTCCGTGCTAGATCCCAACGGCCTCGTATCACTTGCAGTCGAGATGACAGGCATCTTATCTCCATGGCTGTAACGGATCGTGCAGACACGTCTCGATCCCTGAGTCAATAGATGGGGACGTTTGCAAGACAATAACCATCTGCACGAATAGTTCGACGACGTTTGCAGCAGTATAGACTATCAGCTCGGAGACCATGGCTGCGGTTACCCTTGACACTGCATCACAGACAGGTGCGCCTGCGATGGTGTACTCAACGACGAACCTGGGTGCACGAATGGCAAGACGTCATTTTTTCGGTTGAATCCAGGTCCTGTTTACACCATCATGATGGTCGCATCCGTGTTTGGCGACATCGCGGTGAACGCACATTGGAAGCGTGTATTCGTCATCGCCATACTGGCGCAGCACCCGGCGTGATGGTGTGGGATGCCATTGGTTACACGTGTCGGTCACCTCTTGTTCTCACTGACGGCACTTTGAACAGTGGACGTTACATTTCACATGAGTTACGACCCTTGGCTCTATCCTTCATTCGATCCCTGCGAAACCCTACATTTCAGCAGGATAATGCACTACCGCATGTTGCAGGTCCTGTACGGGCCTTTCTGGATACAGAAAATGTTCGACTGCTGCCCTGGCCAGCACAGTCTCCAGCTCTATAGTCAGCAGCTGGCTCGTCACAATACGCCAGTCGCTACTCTTGACGAACTGTGGTATCGTGTTGAAGCTCATGGGCAGCTGTACCTATACACGCCATCCAAGCTTTGTTTGACAGAATGCCCAGGTGTACCAAGGCCGTTATTATGGCCAGAGGTGGTTGTTCAGGGTACTGATTTCTCAGGATATATGCACCCAAATCGCGTGAAAATGTAATCACATGTCAGTTCTAGTATAATATATTTGTGCAATTAATACCCGTTTATCATCTGCATTTCTTCTTGGTGTAGCAATTTTAATGGCCAATAGTGTAATTCCGTTAACGAGAAAATAAAGTGAAACGAGCGTGTGGCATTGATGGCCAGGTAGCCCCATCCGGGGAAGTTCGGCAGCTGGTTTGCAAGTCTTATTGGAGGTGGCGCCACAGTGGTCGACTTGCGTGTCGGTGATCATGAGGACAGCACAACACCTAGTCCACGGACGGGAATCGAACCCGGGCCCGCTGCATGGTAGACAAAGACGTTACCACTCAGCTGAGCAGGCGGAATCCGTTGACAAGAGAGTTCTCATTTTGAAGGACAGGACTGGTAATGCTATTGTTGTCGTTATAATAACTGGCAAACAATATGAACATCGTTGCGTTGTCCAGCGGCTCACAGAACATGCTGTGCTTCATTACGTCTACAATGAACATGACGCCCGCGTCATTCAGACAGGTTTGATACGCATAACGACACTACACATTGTGGCTTCCTTCGTTCACGGTTGGTTCCCTTCAACTACTGTAACAAGATAGCCTGGCGGTCAAAATTGGAAATTTGTGGTAAGGACTACGGGACCAAACTGAGGAGGTCACCGGTCCCCAGGCTTACGCGCTACTTAATCTAACTTCAACTAAATTACGCTAAGGACAACAGACACACATGCCCGAGGGAGGACTCGAACCTCCGACGGGGGGATCGGCGCGAACCGTGACAAGCTGCCTGGCGGTCACATCAAACCAACTCTGCTAGAACTGTGCGTGACAAGCTTTCATACCAAGTATTTCTTGGAAAATGGAAGAGAAAGCACCAGCGAAGATGTCCTGTAGAAATAGTAACCTCATTTTTTATTATCACCGGGTACATATGATGACGTTTTCAATTCGTCAAGACCGTTTCTCCACGTTAATGCCACCTTGAACTTGCTGCAGAGAAAAAGTCCACTGGTAGCAAACGCGCGGAGGTAACCCACTCTGAGAATGACCAGAGAGAAGGAAGTAGCTTTGGACATCATGGTTTATGCGGTTTTCTCGATAAGATTTATAGACGTATATATCCCCTTCATACGTTGTAAAACAATAGTTTCAGGTGTGCTTCTTACTAGGACACTAAACAGACAACGCCGTCATAGAGCCATTTAGTCTAAGATTCAATTCCTAGTGACTGCTCCCCACTTTTAACGCACCCGGAGTTCACATCAGTGTTCCGTGAGACGTCCATTCCAACCGATGTTTAAGAATTTGTCTAACAAATTGTGACCGGTAGCAAGGCGTGCTTACATTGGGGTCTCCATCTCTGTGTAATACGAAGACATGCTGAAAAGTAACGCCTCCAAATTTTCTATGCGAAAATACTTAAAGATTTTCAAATAAAACAAACTTTTTTAATGTCTACATCTTTATTATTCATGTCTACATATCTGTTTCTCAAGACAGTCATCCTGGAGACAAACATATTGCTCCCAACAATCCAACAAGAGAGCAGTTTGTTGATGCTGTCACTGTAGAAAGTTTGACATTCTGGACGGTGACACAACTTCACTTCTGCTTCCATCGCTTCATCACTATCAAAGTGGAGTCCTCGAAGGCGTTTCTTAACTTCTGGAAACGAAGGCGTTTCTTAAATTCTGGAAACAGATGAAAATTAGATGGTGCCAGGTCGGCACTGTATGGAGGATAACCGACGAAAGTGAACCCAAGGTGTCAGATTGCTGCAGCTGCAGTGTTTGTGTGTGTTCTACCACTGTCAAGCTGAAGGAGATTTGTAGACGAATTCTTGCTCTCAATTATAGTACCCTGCTCCTCGCAGAGGGTTCATGTTGCGTCATCGAAGCGGGAAAGTCGACCGAGTCGTGTGCAACCGACATTCATAATGGGATAAAAAGTCAGAGACGTTACTTTTCAGCACGCTCTCGTCTATCTTCTGACACACTCATTCCGACAGATTCCAGGTTCAAGATATCACCAGATACTGGCTGTGCTGTGGCAACGAAAAACACACGCGAAAATCAGTGTCATTGTGGAATCTTCGAATTTATTGGACAGCGCTGGTAAGGACTGCTTCATTTAATATTACCGTAAAACATAATAAATTTGGATCCGGTACTGAGTTCACAATATCTCGTCCAATAACTGCTGTGCTACATTCGCAAAAGCTTCGACATTTCGAACAAAGTTGATAAATAGGGATATGGTAGCGAAGCCAACAAACATCAATGAATAGCAATATGGTAAAATCGAAGAGGCAAGAAAGACTTGATAGTTTCGTCAGGGTAGCAAAACCGAAAATATTGACGAACTCAGTCTAAAGCCAACGAGAAAACAAAAGTAACGTGAAATTTCCGAGACTATTTAGACGTGATTGATGATGTTATGTTTTGGTGCCACTAACCAAATGAACTATTTCATTTCTTGTACAATATGCGCAGACAGTTCAGTCTGTACTTAGCCAGTGAGAACAAACAAAGCAACTGCACGGATGACCTGCAAAAGACGACTTCTTTCATCATTCGTCGCAATCATAAATTTAGACAACATAGGAGGCCAACGATCTGGTGCTATTATTTGGTTAAAATAACAGTCTAGATCGCAATAATATTTATTTAGTATGACCGGTTTCAACTTTAAGTTAAAGTCTTCTTCAGATTTGAGCCCCTATGGCTGTTGCTGGCGGCTCCTCGGTTGTTCTTGTGCTACCACGATCGTAACTTAAAGTCGAAACCCAACATAATAAATAAATATCATTGCGGTCTATGTTACGGCGTAAAGTCAAACGCTGGCAAGCCAGTCGCGAACGACAGAACAGAAGCGGCTGTGAGAAGAAGTCAGCCAATCACACGCTGATCGGACCTCCCTCCAGGACGACAACGCGACAGCTATGGGAAGAGGATATAAGCTGCTGCGACCAACCGGTGACGCCCCAGTTCAACAGCAGCTTCAAGACTAGTGACTTAGATAACAGCGTCAACGCAAGATCACTTCGCTTGTATTCTCTATGTAGCACAGACTTAGGATTGTTTATATTGAAGATTTATTATTTCGTATGTCGCCCTTTGTTTGCGACTGATCGTGTAATTGCGAAAGTTGAGTATTGTAATTTTCAAAAATGGTTCAAATGGCTCTGAGCACTATGGGACTTAGCATCTGTGGTCATCAGTCCCCTAGAACTTAGAACTACTTAAACCTAACTAACCTAAGGACATCACACACATCCATGCCCAAGGCAGGATTCGAACCTGCGACTATAGCAGTGACGCGGTTCCGGACTGAGCGCCTTAACCGCGAGACCACCGCGGCCGGCTATTATAATTTTCTTTTTGTAATAAAACTCATTAATAAGGCTATTTGATTGTTTGTCTAGCGAACCGACTAAGCATGCTTCCTAGACAACACAATCTAGATTGTTATTTGAACCAAATTCGTCGAAATAACGCGATAAAAATGAAATCGTCAATTCCACAGGATGCCCGGAGGTGTGCCGTCCTTCGACAATGGCACTTTATTTGCAATCGATTTCGTAGGCTTTAGTCTCCTAAGTCTCCATCCTCTTCTTGACGTCCTGTTTCTTGCATCACACTTAGCAGGTGAAATAATTTTGTCATGGTTAGTTTCCCTAAAGATCTTAAAGTTTAGCAAGGAATGTCAGTTACTCAAGGTGCCTTGTTTCCATTTATGTTTTCAGCGCTCTGTCAAATTCTTCTCACAATATCGTATTTCCTATCCTCTCTTCATCTACTTCCTCTTGACTTAGAGTTTCTTTCCTTTAGACAGCCATTCTATTTATTCGTTCCCCCTTTCGGCCGTCACTTTTCTTGCTTAGTACTGTCTTGATATTCATATAGTTTTTCTGCAAATGCTTCATAAATTTTTTATAGAAGGAATAATTCTTTCTCATAGTCAAGCATGCCCCTACAGCTTTGCATTTCTCTTCTAACTGTTCCTACTTCACAACTGTGCGTTTCTATCCAACATCTGCCAAGAAAAAGCTCCTAGATTTCAAAGATATATTTCCATGTCTAGTCCTACGAGTTTATGGGCAATTATTCCCACATAAAAGTGGGACCGCCGACATAAGGCTAAACATCGTTTCGCTACGAGGCAGAATCTGGTGCAGAATGCGTGCCCTGTTCCTTTCTCAACTAAATCAGTGCAGTGAATCGCATCGCATATAGAATTTGGTGCCGAAGAGCGAGCTGGATAAAGTTCTATGAAGTGCTGGAGATGGTTTGATTTCTTTGGCTGAAGTGACATGATTTTTGAATGTGAATGGGTTCAGTGATGCACTGAACAGCCCTAATTTGCTATTTGCTTTCATGTCAACGAGAGACACCACAAGGAACACTCATCAGCAATTTCACATCTGGAATGACCTGTCGCCTCTCGGGATTTGAAACTCGCTGAAATTTCCCATATGTAGCAAAATGATAAGGGACTGGAACAACGTCCAAGATATTCTGGCAATCTGCGACATTTATTGTGAGAGCCTTGAGCAGTCGTTTTCTTTGGAGGGTGATAGAATTATAGATGTTGTGCTTTTTATGGCTACTTGCACTTAGAAGTCGACCTATGGTTAGTTGCAGTTAGTAGTCGATGTGTTTTTTTTCTATTTGGGCCGCAAAATAACCGACAATGGACGAAGTAGCGAGGAAATAAAATTCAGACTGGGAATAGGAAGAAAATAGCTTCCAGAAAAGAGAAATTTTTAACGTCGAAAATAAATTTAAATGTTAGGGAGTATTTTTTGAAAGTATATGTCTGGTCTGCAGTCTGCTACAGAATTGAAACGTTGTTGATAAGCAATCAGGCAATAAGAGAAGCTTTTGAACTGTGGTGGTACAGAAGAATGTTGAAGACTCGATGGGCAGTTCTAGTAATTAAGCAGGAGATTGTTGTTGTTGTTGTGGTCTTCAGTCTAGAAGGAGGTACTGAAATGAATTGAGGAAAAAAAGAAATTTGTGGTACAATGTGACTAAAATAACGGATTGTGTGGTAGGACATATTCTGAGGCCTCAGGGAATTGTCGGTTGGGTGATGAAAGAGAGAATGGTGGTTAAACTTGTAGACGGATGGCGAGGCTTAAGTAGTAGCTCGCAGTAGTTATCAGGAGGCGACACTTTTACGGGATAGATTACCTTGAAGAGGTGCACCAAACCAGTCTTCGGACTAAAGACTGCAACAAGAAAATGCATTCACAGTAGCTGAAAAAGTCTACTGATATTCGATCTGCAGTATCTATTCTTAAGAAGATACAGTCACTTCAAAAATAATTACAGTTTTTCTTATGCTACTTAGTGACGCGTTCTTCAAGATGATAGCTCTCAAGAAACAACAGAAACACTGTCTCAGACTGAAACGGTGTTGCGTGTAAAGTCGTCTACCTTTCCGCTAAGATCTTATTGGACTGCATCGACTGCATTTGGAAATCGGCTTTCTGAGTGTTTTTAGCGACGTTACGTAACATTTGCCGTTTTAAACAGACACAGAAACCAGCAATGGAAGTGAAAAAATTTTGATGTATACAACAACTGGAATAATCATTTTCCGTGTGGTATCTATGCAGAGACAAACAGATTGGCACCAGACTGCAAGGAAAGAACGGCGGCATGAAATCAGGCTGATGTATAGAAACTAGTAAGAATTCTCGTCTCGGAGAACCTAGTTGTCAAGAGGAGTTGGTAAATATATCTTTCGTCCTGGCATTTAACGTTCAGGTTGGTCGGCTTTCATCTTTTTGTCTTCTCGCAATAGCAGCTAAAAGCTTGTCTCTGTAAAAAATATCAAAACGGGATTTTTAATCCAGACAGGCTTCGGCGGTAGTAAACTGTGACAGCCATCGCACACTTGACGTTCAACAGTGAAAAGGTGAAGGTCCCCCGTTTGTACATTTGCCTGCTGCTTCTGTGTGTGTGTTCTTGCTGTGCACAAACAACTTTCAACCTTGCACTGATAAAGCAGATGCCGCAAGCATCATAATGAAGCCCAACAGAGTTGCAAGAACAGGGGGATATATGACTGAGATGTTCAAAAGTGCTATTAAGTACTCTATCTTCATAAAAAAGCAGTTCAATCAGTGCTACAAAAGAAAAGATGTATCATTTTTAACAAAAATATATCACAGGGGAAAGGAAACATATAAAACTGAGTTTTGAAAATTCCTGGGTGTGAATACCTGTTAGAACATGCACTTCCTCTAAAAAGTTTGAGTATAGCTAAATTTGTTTTAGGTATAATTATTGGTGGTCTAGGCGATGAAAGCCTTAGAACATTGTCTTACTGTGAATATTTCCATTTATTGATATCACAGGGGTATCTAGGATAACTCCACGCTAAGACACACAGTATTCACTGCACAAAAACGCGCTATTAATATAATGTATGGTGTCCATCCTCTGACAGGTTATTGTTCAAATATTAGGCTTACTAACAATAGTATCTCAGTACATTTACTTCTCTATGATTTTTATTGGGAAGAACCAGGCAGAATTTGAAATTAATAGTAGTATTAACAAATATGGCACTACAAACTAAAACAGTTTTCACTAATCACGACTTAATCTTGCTCTTGCACAGTTAGGAGCAAAGTATGTAGTCATAAAAAGATTTGCCCACCGCTCTTACTAATTAAAGGTACTGGCAGATAATGAAAGTAGAATCCGTTTCTTTTATTCAAATCAATAATCGCAAAAACTGTCCATCCCAAAATAAGAAAACCAGAGTGAAATCGACAAGAGATACTCATACGAACAGAATGAGTTACGCATCGTTGAACAAAACTAAAAATACACTACTGGCCATTAAAATTGCCAGACCACGAAGATGATGTGCTACAGACGCGAAATTTAACCAGCAGGAAGAAGATGCTGTGATATGCAAATGATTAGCTTTTCAGAGCATTAACACAAGGTTGGCGACGGTGGCTACACCTACCACGTGCTGACATGAGGAAAGTTTCCAACCGATTTCTCATACACAAACAGCAGTTGATCGGCGTTGCCTGGTGAAACGTTGTTGTGATGCCTCGTGTAAGGAGGAGAAATGCGTACCATCACGTTTCGATCTTGATAAAGGTCGGATTGTAGCCTACCGCGATTGCGGTTTATCGTATAGCGACATTGCTGCTCGCGTTGGTCAAGATCCAATGACTGTTAGCAGAATATGGAATCGGTGGGTTCAGGAGGGTAATACGGAACACCGTGCTGGATCCCAACGGCCTCGTATCACTTGCAGTGGAGATGACAGGCATCTTATCCACGCGGCTGTAACAGATCGTGCAGCCACGACTCGATCCCTGAGTCAACAGATGGGGACGTTTACAAGACAACAACCATCTGCACGAACAGATCGACGACGTTTGCAGCAGCATGGACTGTCAGCTATGAGACGGCTGCGGTTATCCTTGACGCTGCATTACAGACAGCAGCGTCTGCGATGGTGTACTCAACGACGGACCTGGGTGCACTAATGGTAAAACGTCATTTTTTTGTATGAATCCAGGTTCCGTTTACAGCATCATGATGGTCGCATCCGTGTTTCGAGACATCGCGGTGAAAGCACATTGGAAGCGTGTATTCGTCATCCCGATACTGGCGTATCACCCGGCGTGATGGTATGGGGTGCAATTGGTGACACGTCTCGGTCACCTCTTGTTCGCGTTGACGCCACTTTGAACAGTGGACGTTACATTTTCGATGTGTTACGACCCATGTCTCTACCCTTCATTCGATCACTGCGAAACCCTACATTTCAGCAGGATAAAGCACGACCGCATGTTGCATGTCCTGTACGGGCCTTTCTGGATACAGAAAATGTTCGACTGCTGCCCTGGCCAGCACATTTTCCAGATCTCCCACCAATTGAAAACGTCTGGTCGATGGTGGCCGAGAATCTGGCTCGTCACAATACGCAAGTCACTGCTCTTGATGAACTGTGGTATCGTGTTGAAGCTGCATGGACAGCTGCAACTGTACACGCCATTCAAGCTCTGTTTCGACTCAATGCTCAGGCTTATCAAGGCCGTTATTACGGCCAGAGGTGGTTGTTCTGGGTATTGATTTCTGAGGATCTGTGCACCGAAATTGCGTGAATCACATGTCAGTTCTAGTATTTGTCCAATGACTACCTGTTTATCATCTGCATTTCTTCTTGGTGCGGCAGTCTTAATGGCCAGTAGTGTATCTTGCGGACTAGGCGTGGCGCCACAACCATCATGGGAACGGCGCTAACGTTCATAACACAAACTGGCGGAGGGTACCACTCTGTAACATCCTGCCTAGTCGTCAAATGTCGGGCGCCTGGGAAACCTGCTTTCTCGGATCGCCAGATAAACAAATCAGATAAATCGTGTTGATGAGTCTGATTACGAAAAAGTAAATGACAATACTTAACTTTGAATATTACACAGATGTGTCGCAAGCAAAGGGCGACATGCAAAATAAGCAATTTTCTTCAGTATAAACGATCCTAATACAAGTGAAGTAATAGAGTTGACACTTCTGTTCAGGTCGCTAGTCCTGAAGCTTCTCTTAGACTGGGCCACGACGAGTAGGGTTCGGCGCTATGTCCTCTTCGCATAGAGGCAGCTGCTGTCGCGTTGTCGTGCTGGAGATGGGTCGGTCAGCGTGCAATTGGCTGACATCTTGTCACAGCCCTCTCTGCTCTGACGTTCCCGACTGGCGTGCCGGCGCTTGAATTCAGGCCGGAACAGTCACTCCTCTCCCCCCCCCCCCCTCCCCTCCCCCTCTTGTTCCTGTTCCAGTCGCGATTTTTTCCCGGGAAGAATGACTGCTGGCGAGCCTCCGTGTGGGCGCTAATCTCTCTTTAATTTTACGTTCATGGATTTTTCGCGAGATGAACAAAGGAGTAAGCAATATATTGGTTGATACCCCCAGGAACGTAAATAGTAAACGTTAATAGTAAACCATGTCGTGATACAGAACTCCACTCTTGCAGTGGCTGCTACTGGAATAGGCTGAATATCTCCATGACGTTTCCACGCTTACTAAAGGAAGCGCTAAAGAAACGAGCTGCTCTTCTTTGGCCCTTCTCTACTTCCTCTATCAATCGCATTTGATACGGGTCCAAGACTGACTAGAAATATTGAAGTATTAGTCGAACGAGGATTCTGTAAGCTGCTTGCTTTTGTGGGTGGGCTACATTTACTGATATTCCTGCCCTACCTGCGATTAATTTTACTTGGTCGATCCACTTCGAATCGCTCCGTACGCACACTCCTAGGTACTTTATGGATGTGACTACTTCCAGTGATTGTGCTGCAGTCGTTCAATCATACATTAATGGCCTTTCTTCCTATTTATGCGCAATAAGCTGCGTTTCTTTATGTTGAGGGTGAAATTTCAAAACATTATAGTCACTATGCAGTGTGAATGCCGCCTACTGGCGTCACAGGCACCTGATGCGCTAAGGAAAATACATAAGCCCTTTTTTTTTCCTTGTCTATAGAAACGATTTGGGAGACAATCTGAGTAGCCGTCTTCGGTTGTTTGCAGGTGACGCTGTCGTTTATCGACTACTAAACTCATCAGAAGATAAAAACAAACTGCAAAACAATTTAGGAAAGATATCTGAATGGTGCGAGAAGTGGCAGTTGACCCTAAATAACGAAAAGTGGGAGGTCATCCACATGAGTGCTAAAAGGAACTCGTTAAACTTCGCTTACACGATAAATCAGTCTAATCTGAAAGCCGTAAATTCAACAAAATACCTTGGTATTACAATTACGAACAACTTAAATTGGAAAATGTTGTGGGGAAGGCTAACCAGTGACTGCGTTTCATTGGCAGGACACTTAGAACATGTAACAGACCTACTAAGGAGACTTCCTACACTACGCTTGTCCATCCTCTTTTAGAATACTGCTGCGCAGTGTGGGATCCTTACCAGGTAGGACTGACGGAGTATATTGAAAAAGTTCAAAGAAAGGCAGCACGTTTTGTATTATCGAGAAATATGGGAGAGAGTGTCACAGAAATGATACAGGATTTGGGCTGGACATCATTAAAAGAAAGGTGGTTTTCGTTGCGACGGAATCTCCTCACGAATTTCCAATCAGCAACTTTCTCCTCCGAATGCAAAAGTATTTTGTTGAGACCGTCCAACATAGGGAGGAACGATCAGGCCGATAAAATAAGGGAAATCAGAGCTCCTACGGAAAGATATAGGTGTTCATTCCTTCCGCGCGCTATACGAGACTGGAATAATAGAGATTAAGGTGGTTCGATAAATCCTCTGCCAGGCACTTAAATGTGATTTGTAGAGTATCTATGTAGATGTTGAGGTAGAGGCGAATGGGGAATCATTCTAGCGACGATGTTGTTGTCGTTGTCTTCAGTCCTGAGACTGGTTTGATGCAGCTCTCCATGCTACTCTATCCTGTGCAAGCTGCTTCATCTCCCAGTACCTACTGCAACCTACATCCTTCTGAATCTGCTTAGTGTATTCATCTCTTGGTCTCCCTCTACGATTTTTACCCTCCACGCTGCCCTCCAATGCTAAATTTGTGATCCCTTGATGCCTCAAAACATGTCCTACCAACCTATCCCTTCTTCTGGTCAAGTTGTGCCACAAACTTCTCTTCTCCCCAATCCTATTCAATACCTCCTCATTAGTTACGTGATCTACCCATCTAATCTTCAGCATTCTTCTGTAGCACCACATTTCGAAAGCTTCTATTCTCTTCTTGTCCAAACTAGTTATTGTCCATGTTTCACTTCCATACATGGCTACACTCCAAACAAATACTTTCATAAACGACTTCCTGATACATAAATCTATATTCGATGTTAACAAATTTCTCTTCTTGAGAAACGCTTTCCTTGCCATTGCCAGTCTACATTTTATATCCTCTCTACTTCGACCATCATCAGTTATTTTACTTCCTAAATAGCAAAACTCCTTTACTACTTTAAAGGGGCCGTAAATAGGGTAATTCATGACATAAGCGACTGCGACAAAGAACAGGTTGTTATGGACGGCGCCCGGTGAGAGCAACTCGGAAAGGGCGAAGATGGTCGGCTACTGTCTTCAGTATCTACGGAAATTGGCTGAACGGCGGTGAAAGCAGAAGTAGACGACGCAGTGTAGGCCGTCCACGCAACATAGTAGAGCGTGGAGAAAGTGAAGTGTATCATCTTCCCTATTACTTATGGCAACCTTAGAGCTTTTCTCTAAAGTGTGCCACTGCGAAGAATAAAAATGTACGTAAAGCCGTGTATGTATAAATCGTCGCAACGAGTAGGCGCACTTAAAAAACGATAGAATTAAAAATTAATGTCAATTCTTAGAAAATGTTTCGTCGGTAACTGTCATTCTATACAGGCCAATGTAAAATGATGGCTCGTGTCATTGCTAGTGACATTTAAGGGCGTAAGTTACTGAAACTCTCATCCAGTAAAATGCTAACTGAAATGTAATCGGACTTCGTTTTGTATGCAGGCTGTTTTTTTGTGAAAAAGAAGAAAATACGACAGTACAGGACTGGCTCACGATCGCTTTAACCACTAAATAATCCGATCCCAGCTTTCTATATGGCTGAAAATTTCAAATACATTATATAGATATATTTAATTGAATAAAAGACATGATTTTATGTACTTGTGCTTGATGGACGCAATGCAAAAGAATTAACCACTACAATAGGAGACTGCCCCCTCCTCTGCATAGCAGGATACGCGGCGATCTATTACAGATCTAACGGTGGAAAACTAAGTATTTCAGAGCATAGCGTTATGCTCACATTTTTAACATAGGGCACCACGGCAGACGACTCTTATGCCATCCTTTGTTGGCCAACGACATCGTCAATTACGGTTGCTGCGGGCACGGCATAATCGAGATTGAACCGCGCATCAGTGGAAAAATATCGCCTGGTCGGATATATGACGGTTCTTGTTACATGAGGTCAACGATCGTGTCGGCACACTCGGCTGACGGCTGCTCAGCCGGCCGGGGTGGCCGAGCGGTTCTAGGCGCTACAGTCTGGAACCGCGCAACCACTACGGTCGCAGGTTCGAATCCTGCCTCGGGCATGGATGTGTGTGATGTCCTTAGGTTAGTTAGGTTTAAGTAGTTCTAAGTTCTAGGGGACTGATGACCTCAGATGTTTAAGTCCCACAGATCTCGGAGCCAGTTGAACCATTTTGAAGGCTACTCGAAACATGCACCACGACACGGCCGCAGGACATTGGGGGCAGTATAACGCTATATGTGCCGTTCAGCCGGGTTTCAGTGGGGACTTGCGATAGTAATCGAAGGCAGTACGGCAGCTACGGACTACGTGAACATTACTGAGAACTACCTGCATCCATTCATGTTTATCATCTTCCCTGACCGCGATGGCGTCTTCCAGCAGTATAACTCTCCGCCTTACGAACCATAATCGTGCTACAATCTCTTGAGGAGCGTCAGAGAACTCACGTTGGTGTTTTGGCTGCTCTAAACCCGATGGAACACATGTGGTGTGGCAGACTATCGAAGGCCACCTCTGCACCCGTGAACCACCAGCCCTTAATTTACGGGAACCTGCGTGACCTGTGTCTACACATATTGCGCCACACGCCTCCGGAAACCTACCAAAGATTTCTCGGCTTTGTGCCTCGTAGAATCGCTGCTGTACGTGAGTGGTTTGATGAGTCTGACAAATGAAAGACCAAGAGGAAATATTTGTTTAGTAAACAACTCATCTTACTTTTCAACATGGTCTTGGTCCAGCGATCCTCCAGCTTTTTCTTCCCATTGAAAAAACAGAAGTCTGCAAAATATTCGTTGACTGCAACTATCACATCGTCATTTTATTAACATTTCTTTCCAGTAAGCCAAATCATCAAGTTACGGGACAGGATGAATTCACTTGGGGCTAAGTCTTGTGAATATAGTGGATGAGGAACCATTTCTTTACGTAACTGATGCACTTTCGTCATTGTCATCGCTGATATGTGGGATGGTGCGTTATTCTGGTCAAAGATAACTTTCTTTGTGGCAACCTCGGTCTTTTAACACCCAAGTTTCAAACTATCGAACGATGAAGCATAATAGGGTCCAGTTATGGTTCCACCTTTTTCCAAGTAATCAATGAGGATTATTCTTTGGAAATCCCAAAAAACGTCTTGTATTATCGCGAAACAGGGGAGAGAGTGTCACTGCACTGATGCAGGATTCGGAGTGGACAAAGTTACAACGAAGGCGTTTTTCGTTGCGACGGAATCTTCTCACGAAATTCCGATCACCAGCTTTCTCCTCCGAATGCGAAAATAATTTGTTGGCGTTGACCTACACAGGGAGAAACTATCACCATGACAAAATAAGGGAAATGAGAGCTAGTACGGAAAGATGTTCGTTCTTTTCGCGCGCTATACGCCGTTGGAACAATAGAGAATTGTGAAGTTAGTCCGATGAACCCAACGCCAGGCACTTAAATGTGATTTGAATCCTGAAGTAAATGGTCCTGAATGATGATGCAAAGGACGCGTGAACGTCATCCAGTTCTGTTTCAATTTGTGAGACAGTACAAATCTTCAAATGAGAAAGTTTAGTAACAGCACGAAACTCGGTTTTCTTCTTTCTTCAATCGCAATCGATTCATTGACAAATTCAGACTTCGGTCAACACTGCACAATACGCTGTACACTGTTGAAATTCTTTATGCGATCCTTGGAATAATCAAGCTTATCAATCGTAAAAGCGCAACAAAATTGTACCATTGTTCCATGGCAATTTACAATGAAACTTCTTTATTTAAATGAGTGTGGCTGTACTTAAATTTCCGAATGGCTGAGACCCACAATATCATAGCGCAACGCAATCTGACTTCTCACAAAAGATAACCTGACTTAAAATAATTAATTCAAAAGAATGACCCTGACTAAAAAGAAAGCTTAACAATAACCTATTCATTTCATTAAGCACTTAGTTCACATAAATCTTCAACCCAGCGAGCGTCGATACAGCCAGCTAAATAGAACTACTAAAGCCATTAACTACTAATAGGCATTTGGTTAGCAGAGGAAAAATTTTGTTGCAAACCTAATAATGAATTTTTTTTTACCTAAATAATGTGACATCAGGCTCAAACACGAATATAAATTGTCATTGACACCTAGTACAAAGGTACGTAAGCATGAATAATATTCAATCTCCAGGTCGAACATCTACAGATCGTTAGCCTACGCTACCAATTCAGATCTCTAACCTCTATCAATGCTAACTTCTCACTTCTAACATCCATCACTGCTGGCTGTTCACCTCCAACTGCCCAACAGTACTTCCATCGCTGCTGGCGACTAACTTGCAACTGGCCAACACTACTGGCGATTAACTTCCAACAACGAGTGAAACAATCCACAGAGTCTCTTACAAAGAAAGCGCGGTCAGAGAGCCAATGCAAAGCGCTACACAGCGCTGCCAACACAGAAGTAGCCCAGTTACAACAAGACTTATCAAATAATCTCCGTATTACGTTCTAAAGTTGGATCAATACGATGTTAGGATGTTCCCCGTCTTTAAAGGCATTGACGCCATCGACAGTTCCCCATCAATGAAAATGCGAGGTAACATCACTTCAGAAGAATATTCTCAGTCAGGTAGAGTTTCTGGACGGAAACATGCAGCTTCGGCACGTAAGATATATCACTTACACTTCGCGAAATCAATGTGTGTAATGGATGAGGATGAAAATAAGTTTTCCAATGTAAATGTCTGGAACCCGAGGTAATGTCCAAGACTATCATGACGTATGAAATTTCTCCCTCTTTTCTGTATAATTATCCAAGAATGAGCCGGCCGCTGTAGACGAGAGGTTCTAGGTGCTGGAACACGGAACCGCGCTCGTGCTGCGGTCGCAGGTTAGAATCCTGCCTAGCTGAGTGTGATGCCCTTAGGTTAGTTAGGTTTAAGTAGTTCCGGATTTCCGGAAGGCTTTTGACACTGTACCACACAAAGGCTCGTAGTGAAATTGCGTGCTTATGGAATATCGTCTCAGATATGTGACTGGATTTGCGAGTTCCTGTCAGAGAGGTCACAGTTCTTAGTAATTGACAGAAAGTCATCGAGTAAAACAGAAGTGATTTCTGGCGTTCCTCAAGGTAGTGTTACAGGCCCGTTGCTGTTCCTTATCTATATAAACGATTTGGGAGACGATCTGAGCAGCCGTCTTCGACTGTTGGCAGATGACGCTGTCGTTCATCGACAAATAAAGTCATTAGAAGATCAAAACAAACTGCAAAGCGATTTAGAAAAAAAATCTGAATCGTGCGAAAAGCTGCAGTCGACCTCAAATAACGAAAAGTGTGAGGTCACTCACATGAGTGCTAAAAGGAACTCGTTAAACTTCGGTTACACGATAAATCAGTCTAATCTAAAAGCGGTAAATTCAACTAAATACCTAGGTTTTACAATCACGAACAACTTAAATTGGAAGGAATACACAGAAAATGTTGTGGGGAAAGGTAACCAATGACTGCGTATTATTGGCAGGACACTTAGAAAATGTAACAGACCTACTACGGTGACTGTCTACACTACTCTTGTCCGTCCTCATTTAGAATACTGCTACGCGGTGTGGGATACTTACCAGATAGAACTGACGGAGTACATAGAAAAAATTCAAAGAAAAGCAGCACGTTTTTTACTACCGCGAAATATGGGAGAGAGTGTCACAGAAATGATACAGGATTTGGGCTGGAAATCATTAAAAGAAAGTCGTTTTTTCGTTGCGACTGAATCTTATCACCAAATTCCAATCAACAACTTTCTCCTCCGAACGTGAAAATATTTTGTTGACACCGACCTACATAGGGAGGAACAATCACCACGATAAAATCAGAGCTCGTACGGAAAGATATAGGTGTTCATTCTTTCGGCACGCTACGCGAGATTGGAATAAAAGAGGATTGTGAAGGCACTTAAATGTGATTTGCAGAGTATCCATGTAGATGTAGAAGAACAACGACCGTGGGAACCTGTCACTACTTGATTCAAATGTGAAATGCAGGCAATTATTTTCTGGACAATACCATCACGGGCAACGAGGCTTATCAGTACCAACGTGACAAAGCGCACAAATTCACCAGAGGGGTCAACGCTTTGAAGACATAACAGACATTCAAGCCAATGTGCTGCACGGTTTGTACAACATCCCAAAGAAGGACTTTTCTGACATTTCGACATGGTTCCACGAACATTCTGTGAGTTGTAGTCAAGTATGTGGACTGTAGATCTGCAGGAGCATTAAAAACACAATCTTATCTTTTCTCTATTTTTTTATTAATCTATTCTCGAAACTTTCTGGACTGATGGCGTCGAATATGACATTTCACTGTTTCCTGGAAATCGTCTTAAATGATTAATTATGTCATTTTATGCTCGTAACATGCTTTTATCCTACTTGAATATCGGTATTTTTTTATTAAAACGGAAATGAAATTCAAATAATTTGAAAGCCGGCTAAAACGCTCCATTCGAGTCATGTGATGCCTATGACGTCACTGTTTACCTCCCTGCTCCCACTGTCATAAAGCTAATTCACAGTGATGCGTTGTTTTGGAAGTTACGGATTACAGATGGTTTGTAGTACCACACTATACAAATACGTCCACAAAAAAATCTTGAAAATTTGTTATTGAGTGTTTCAGAGACTGAGAAGCAGGGTAAAAATTGGTTGCACTGTACAACTTAAATTGGAAGGAACACATAGAAAATATTGTGGGGAAGGCTAACCAATGACTGCGTTTTATTGGCAGGATACTTAGAAAATGTAACAGATCTACTAAGGAGACTGTCTACACTACGCTTGTCCGTCCTCTTTTAGAATACTGCTGCGCAGTGTGGGATCCTTACCAGGTAGGACTGACGGAGTACATCGAAAAAGTTCAAAGAAAGGCAGCACGTTTTGTATTATCGAGAAATATGGGAGAGAGTGTCACAGAAATGATACAGGATTTGGGTTGGAAATCATTAAAAGAAAGTCGTTTTCTCGTTGCGACGGAATCTTCTCACGAAATCCCTATCACCAACTTTCTCCTCCGAATGCGAAAATATTTTGTTGACATCGACTTACATAGGGAGGAACGATCACCATGATAAAATAAGGGAAATCAGAGCTCGTACGGAAAGATATAGGTGTTCATTCTTTCCGCGCGGTATACGAGATTCGAATAATATAGAATTGTGAAGGTGGTTCGATGAACCCTCTGCCAGGCACTTAAACGTGATTTGTAGAGTATCCATGTAGATGTACATGTAGATGTAGATGTAGTTCTAAGTCCCACAGTGCTTAGAGCCATTGAACCATTCTTTTTATCCAAGAATGTCAACCAAGGCTAGAAGCTAGCGCAAGTTTAAAAGAAAATCGCAGAGGTGCAGGAAAGATCTGCGACACGAGAGACACCTGGTGACGACGGAAGGTCGGCGGTTGGTGGTGTGGTGGGTGATGGGTAGCCTTGGAGGCGGCGAGTTGCAGCCGCGGCTGGCCGCCTACCCTTTGCGTCTGCCTCGTGCAGCACGAGTTCGTGAAAAGTGCAATCACTGCTTTCATCCAGCCGCTGACTCACTGGACACTGCTCGTCCGCGCCGCCAATGAAGCGGCGCTTAAGTGATAAAGGCTGCAGCCGTGACCTCTTGCAGCGGCGCTCCATTCACTGCTTACTGCCGACTGCAGCAACTCAGCAGCGGCTGGGAACCGGCGTGAAGAGTTTGAAAATACCGTAGGCGTCGAAGTCGTTAGAACGGGGCACAAACCAGGAACGGAGCACGGAGAAAAAAATCGTCCGCGATCTGGTTTAAGGGGGGTAGGACGTCAAGCGGACCGACTTGGAGCGGGAGAGGCACCACAGGACATTTTAATTTCCACTGTTTATCCTTTTACAAATAAATTAATAAAACTTTGTCAGCATGACCAGGAAGGATTCAGAATTCACACTCACCCGCAAGTTCGAAACATAACGTAATAATTTGCTTTATATGTGAAATTTCAACTTTTTTTTCACTTACTAATGGCAGCATTTGTTGCCACAGGTACACTTTTCTTCATAAGTAAGAGAGATTCTTCGGTGAATTTCGCACAGCATACAAACCATACTTAAAGGTGGATGAAACTCTAGAATTTTCCAAACCTATTAAAAACTGTGGTAAAAATTGAGGCTATTAATTATAAAATTTGTGTTTTTTCTAAACATGAAGTTTAAAATATAACAGTTCATTCGTTTTTTCATAAAATAAACAAATTCTAGAGTTTCACACACCTGTGACTATGGTATGTATGCTGTGCAAAATTCATCGAAGATTCTCTCTAACTTATGCACGAAAGTGTACCTATAGCAACAAATGCAGCCATTAGTAAGTCAAAAAATTATGAAATTTCGCACGTAAAAAATTTATTTTGGTATGTTTTTGAACGTCCGCTGCAATGGGTGTGAATCCTGAATCCTTCCTGGTGATGCTGACAAAGTTTTATGAACTTATTTGTAAAAGGATAAACAGTGGAAATTAAAATGTTCTGTGGTGCCTCTCCTGCTCCAAGTCGGCCCATTTGACGTCCCACCCCACTTAAGGAATCTGTACTGGTAAACGGAGTAAAGGAGTTTTGCTATTTGGGGAGCAAAATAACTGATGATGGTCGAAGTAGAGAGGATATAAAATGTAGACTGGCAATGGCAAGGAAAGCGTTTCTGAAGAAGAGAAGTTTGTTAACATCGAGTATAGATATAAGTGTCAGGAAGTCGTTTCTAAAAATATTTGTATGCAGTGTAGCCATGTATGGAACTGAAAAATGGACGATAAATAGTTTGGACAAGAAGAGAATAGAAGCTTTCGAAATTTGATGCTACAGAGGAATGCTGAAGATTAGATGGGTAGATCACATAATTAATGAGGAGGTATTGAATAGGATTGGGGAAAAGTTTGTAGCATAACTTGACTAGCAGCACATGTTCTGAGGCATCAAGGTATCACCAATTTAGTATTGAAGGGCAGCGTGGAGGGTAAAAATCGTAGAGGGAGATGAATACACTAGGCAGATTCAGAAGGATATAGGTTGCAATAGGTACTGGGAGATGAAGAAGCTTGCACAGGATAGAGTAGCATGGAGAGCTGCATCAAACCAATCTCAGGGCTGAAGACCACAACAACAACAACATTGATAAACGGTTATCCCGGCCATAGCCATGACGCACAGTCACAATTGCAGGGTGCCTATCTAACGTCTACTAGGAGCAAATGGCTCCAAGCACTATGGGACTTAACATATGAGGCCATCAGTACTCTAGAACTAAGAACTACTTAACCGGACTAACCTAAGAACATCACACACATCCATGCCCGAGGCAGGATTCGAGCCAGCGACCGTAGCAGCAGCGTGGTTCCGGACTGAAGCACCCAGAACCGCTCGGCCACAGCGGCCGGCTCTGTTAGGAGCAACAAAAATTCGATTTTCAACATTTCGCATAATTATTGACCGAACTTAAAAATATAAAATGCCATCATTATCTGCTCATTAAGAAGTATAATCTGATAATACGGGTTCAACAAATTAAGACGATTATTACCGTCAGAAACTGTTTATGTGTCCTGACACGGCATCATGCAAATCGCTTAAACCACGCAGATTATATTATCCACCATTTTAGGACCAGAGCACTTGGCAACTGCCAAAAAACTTTACAATTAATTTCAAACCTTTTAGGAACTAGTATTCGCTGACACGCCCCACAAAATGTTGAAAGGATAGACGTTTATAGCTTACTAAATTTTCATTGTTCGTGCAGTAAAACTTCAGCATCAAGTGTGAATTTTAAAATTTTCCCGGCGTATTGAATCTTCAAACTGATTTAGGGATTGCAGCCGGTCATCGTTCGGTACATTCCACGATATTTCAACTGGGCACTTGCCAATCATGCTCAGTTGAGCCATCGAAGATCGACGAAGATGTCCTCCGTTCCACAATCTACAGCAGCATCAGCATAAGAATCAGCATCCTGCATGACCTTTAATTCCTTACTTCTTTTCTACTAACTCTATTTCCATCACAACGATGTAATTGTGCAGATACATTCAGTGGTTCAGAGGATGATTCCGTGATGCTGTTACAAGCTCTCAGGGCTGATGTAGAAGGGCAGTTGCATCAATATGAGGTAAGGAACACCGATGCAAAATGACCGAGTCGAAAATTATAGGCGAAAATCGTTCTGATGCCTCTGACAGTGGAATACATGAACCGGTACTGTTGTTGGTAGGGTTGTAGGGGAAGCAATTTTCAGAGGTGGCAGTATGGATCAAAACAAGAAAAGGAAGTCTAGTAAAGATCGGCTCTAAAATGCAAACCTGACGAGCTATGAGCATTTGTTCATCTTCGACACTGTGAAACGCACCTCTTGTGCAGCAAGTTCTTCGGTTCCCACATTTTTGGAGGATATAGAACACACCAAAACAAGAAAAAATAGTCAAGTAAAAAGGGCTCTAAAATTTATACCTTAAGAGCTACGGGAACTTGTTCAGTCAAGAGACATTTCACAGTAGCTAATAGCCCTTACGGTGTGGTTTATGGAGCCCATGTTTACTGGTAATTTATTCTTGTTTTGGTCGATACCTCTGAAAGTTGCCTACCCTACAGTCTTTGCAACAACAATACTTCAATCAATCAATCAATCTCTTTATTCATCTGTAAACAATATACATTGTATGGATGTAGTCAATTACACTATAGTTTCTTGTCTTTAATTTGTTTCAAAAACTTGGATAACAAACACAAATATTTTATATCAGTATATATATAAATAATATTACTTTTCCATATTAAGATAATCTTAAATGCTATAAAAACTATGTGTAATTAAAAATTGTTTAAAATCTACCTTGAATTTATGAAATTCTTTAATTTTCTTTATTGTAGAAGGCAATGCACTAAAAAGTATTATGGGCTGGTAGCTTACACTTTTTTTGGAAGGGTGCTCCTTTGTGGGTGTCTCTGTGAAAATCATCCCTGTTCCTTGTTTCATTATTTAATGTTGAAAATTCCTGGCCAGTTTTCAGAAAGAATACACATTCATAGATGTATAAGCTAAGAAGAGTATTTATTTTAAATTCTTTAAATATTTCCTTGTATGACACTTTGCAGGGAACCCCTTTTATTATTCGAATAGCCCTTTTTTTGAAGTTTGAAAGCTTGTTTTGCTGTACCTGTATTTCCCTAGAAGATCACACCATATCTAAGCAAACTGTTGATGTAAGCATAATAGGCACACAGCAATGATTTAGTGTTGCAGCATTCCCAAAGCATTCTTAGCACATAGCAGTATTTACTTAATTTTTTACTCAAAACTTCTAGATGCTTTTCCCATCTCAAGTGCTCATCCACCCATATACCGAGGAATTTTATCTATGGAGCTTATGCCATAACATAGTTCCATAACTCAACTTTTACTCTTCTTCTTGCTTTACTTTTAATATTACCGAAATTCATCAATACCGTTTTATCCTTGTTTATGATCAAAGCATTATCACTAAACCATTTTCCGGTCTCATTTATTGTCCTAGAGAGACATCCTTAGTGTATCATTTTATAAAAATGCTAGTGTCATGAGCGAACATCACCATTTCTGCAACCGTCAGATGGTTTGGCAGATTGTTTATGTATACCAAGAACAACAGAGGGCCTAACACTGAACCCTGGGGCACTTCATAGCTAGTTTTTTTTGAAATCTGAAAGATACGACTTGCCTTCATGACGTATTTGTGCTTTCTGTTATCTATCAGAGAGCTAAGACTTGTACATTTAATCCACTGTAAGAGGTATCAGAACGATTTTCATTTACAACTTTCGATTCGGTCGTTTCTGGACCATGTTTCCTTACCGCAAGCTGATAAAACCCTTCCTCATCACTGAAAGTTTGTAATATCATTACGGATCATCCTGTAAATCACTGAACATACCTGCGCAATTATATCATTGTACGACTCATACTTCAAGAGATATGACATCATATAAGTGAGATGTGTGAAAGACTAACTTTTGCAGACAATGGAGCGCAAATTACCCAGACTATCTTAATTCAGTGTTTCACGATGACAGAAATTAGCGGCTTCCAACAAACTTTAAACATTATTTGAAACATTTTCTAAACTCCTTCCCTCTCTCATGCTTCATGTCTAATATTTAACACATTAACTCATTTGTAACATAAGGAAAATTTCAACCTGTCTTATACATGAGAATTCTATTCTTTATAGAATCAGGGTGTGAGGTTTACTGATTGTCTCACAATTCTCTTCATGTGGTTTAGGAAAATCTTAATGAGAACATGTGGACGGTGATTTTGGCCACGCTCTTTCCGATTTCTTACCGCCGCACCACATAGCTCTGTAGCAGATAAGATTCTGGATGGTGTTGAAACGCGCAGCAGACCAAAAACATCGGTCATCCTCAGACACATTGCGCTGAAGTCCGCCTCATTAGGAAGGTGGCCCAATTTTCAGCCATTCTGCGCGCCCCCCTCCACTAGCGACTGGCAGCCAGTAATATTCATTCCCTTTCCGAGCGGCTAGCAGCGAGTTACAGCCAGACAGTGATAACCTCGCTAGTACATGCTGCACTGTTTAAGTACTTCGCTACAACCGAATTATTCATTCGACTGCCAGTTTTCGTGTTTCCCTTTTTTTTCTTATAGGAGTGTAGCTGTGACTGGTTATCTGTAAATGTTTAAGTTCGATTATAAAGAGGCCAGGTGACGGCAAGAAATGTGAAGTGCTTCACAAGCAGGCGAGGGGGATTATTTACCGCATTTATAACTTTTCCAAACTTGAATTCGAGAGCAGGTCTCCTCCGATTGTCATTTGAAGACACATGAACGGACTCCAGAACCCCGTAGTGTAGGCAAGAGAACTGGAAAGAGAATTGTAAACGTAAGTGTCAGAGATGTAGGAATCGTAGAAAAAGTTGGTTTCGTGTCTACATCTACATCTACATCCATACTCCGCAAGCCACCTGACGGTGTGTGGCGGAGGGTACCCTGAGTACCTCTATCGGTTCTCCCTTCTATTCCAGTCTCGTATTGTACGTGGAAAGAAGGATTGTCGGTATGCTTCTGTGTGGGCTCTAATCTCTCTGATTTTATCCTCATGGTCTCTTCGCGAGATATACGTAGGAGGGAGCAATATACTGCTTGACTCTTCGGTGAAGGTATGTTCTCGAAACTTTAACAAAAGCCCGTACCGAGCTACTGAGCGTCTCTCCTGCAGAGTCTTCCACTGGAGTTTATCTATCATCTCCGTAACGCTTTCGCAATTACTAAATGATCCTGTAACGAAGCGCGCTGCTCTCCGTTGGATCTTCTCTATCTCTTCTATCAACCCTACCTGGTGCGGATCCCACACTGCTGAGCAGTATTCAAGCATTGGGCGAACAAGCGTACTGTAACCTACTTCCTTTGTTGTCGGATTGCATTTCCTTAAGATTCTTCCAATGAATCTCAGTCTGGCATCTGCTTTACCGACGATCAACTTTATATGATCATTCCATTTTAAATCACTCCTAATGAGTACTCCCAGATAATTTATGGAATTAACTACTTCCAGTTGCTGACCTGCTATTTTGTAGCTAAATGATAAGGGACCTATCTTTCTATGTATTCGCATCACATTACACTTGTCTACATTGAGATTCAATTGCCATTCCGTGCACCATGCGTCAATTCGCTGCAGATCCTCCTGCATTTAAGTACAATTTTCCATTGTCGCCTGGAAAGCATCGAAATCGCAGGGAACCTGTAACACAAATGGATGGTTTTAATCACGATGTTTTAAAGTACTCATCGTCAATGATGAACGCCAGACATCACAAAAACGTGTTAAAGTTATGCAGGAGAAAAATTGCTTCAATGGTAAGCGCTTCGTCAATGTAAAGAACTTTAAAAGACGTTGCTTCCAGATATGTTACGAAGAGAGTTTTTAGTTCAAAGAAGTGACACAGGTGCAACACGAACTACATCCCATATAAAGATTCACGATACAAGAGAAAGAGGTAGTTCAACCTTGATGAAATATGGGCCAATTAGAATCATTCCAGGAAGATCTGCTGGAAAATGACAGGTATTACTGGCGGTTTTCAAGCTCTCATTGGAATAGGTTCTCGGATAATTACTCTGCATGCGAGCTCTTCTTCTGGTTTTGTTTCTGATAATGAACTTGTACGAGTATTTACGTGTAAGAAAAACAGATGTGACTACCATTCGGAAATGAATGCTGTCAGTTTCGTGCTGTGATTCATAATTCTTGTCACACTTTGCTTCGAAGTCGGTCATTGCCAGTTATAATTCAACCGTTACGGAGGAAACACAAAGTACAAAAACCAGAGAAGCGGATATTTTCCCTGGCTTCAAAACAAATATTAAGCACAGTATAAAATAGATTCGTGCCGATCTCCTGCATTTCGTTAATTTATACAAGTCATGTGTCAGAACGAACAAACTTGACTTCCTTGCACGTGAATTTGGTCACACAGTTTTGCATGTATCCACATATCACTGTCAGTGTAGCCCCATGGAATTACTTTGTACAAAGGGTCAAGGCTATGTGGGAGAAAAAAAAAACATTCAAGGTACCACGCACTGAATCGCTTGTGCCTGAGGAAATAGACATCTCACCTGTAGCGTGTGCACAGTATGTGGGACATGCTGAAAAGCTTCAGAAAGAATAATGTAACAGGTAAGTGACGGTGGATACAAGTCCTGAAGCTGTCATCGTAAATTTACAATCAGATTGTTCGGAAACAGAATCAAATAAAAGTGACAATGGTATTATGTTGTAGACTTTGGAACAATGTAATAATATTTCATAGCTGTAAAGACTCGCTTGTCAACATATCAATTGGGTGTATAATAATTAGAACTTCTAGCCTTTTTTTTGGTTAGGACTTTATATCCTTCGAATTATGTAGATTATAACGTTCAACATGCCCGAAGAGAAGTTAAGTTTCTCCCACCATGTTGTATGCATTAATAACACACGAGAATGCAGCTGGATAAATTAGTCATAAGTACGATATTTTCACATGTAGACCCCTGTCATTTTCAAGGCACGAACTGGATAAGGCCTTAAAATGACAGTAACTGTTACTTGTCGAGATATCGGTGGTTTTAGATGTTATCGGTCAGCATTCCCTGGAGTTATTCGCAGATGATGGTTATTTGTTTGCTTGTTGAATGGATTATAAATGCAGTCTCTCACTGTAATGTCGGATGAGTTACTTTACACTCAAAATTCCCGTTAACAGCAAAAAATGTAACTTACTGACCATTTTTACGATAGTGTTTTACATTAGTCTTTTCTACCACTAATTCTGTTTTACGTACAGTGACACACACACACCTTACACACATTTTTAAAAATTCTATTGAGTAGAAGCAGTTGTCAAGCAAATGTGCTTGAAGTTAATTCTGTTGTGTATTATATTTTTACTTAGAATACAATTCAAACCGCAATAAATGACCAATATTACAAACAGTTTCAATGATCTTGTCGTTAGATAACTGAGAAAATTTGTACTTCACGTCTTGGCAAAGCTGTACGAGCTGTTCTCGATACCTGACGTCACGCAAAGTAAATGCGTGGGAAAGTGGACGCAGCGTCAAGATGTGAATTAATATTTCTCACATGACGATTGATCGAAATGGTTTTTAATATTTACTCTTCCCCTCATAGATTTGCATGTATAATACGATTTACCATAGGCAAATGACTGTTGTCCGCTGCATCGTGGACGTTTGTCCATTCTCTGCTGCCACGCATGCGCAGTTCTCATCCCTTTAAGCTTGCTTACCGTTCCACCTCTATGCGCAGAAGCGCTCTCCTACGTGACGCGGGCTATAGAACAGTATAACAATGCGCCTGGCCTTCAAAATGGCCTCATTTTTGAGAGGAAGACGATCCATATGTTTTTCATCACATATGCCACATCGAAGTGAGGCCATGCATTGGAGATTAGATGATTTCAAATCGACAAAAATGTTATGTCTATCTAATTCTTAAGTCCCTAGTGTAAGGTTCGAAGCCACTGGAAAAAAGCGCAGGTGAGCCCTGTTTATAAGACGAGTAAAAGAATGGACTTGCCAAATTACATACGAATATCCTTAACATTGGTTTGCTGCAGCATTCTTGAGCACATACCGAATTCGAATATAATAAATCTGAGAGGGAAAAGCTGCTACCCATATATCAGCACGGATTTACAAACCATACCTCGTGTGAATCTCAGCTAACCCTTTTCTCGTACGATATCCTGCAACCCATGAATGAAGGACACTGGCAGATTCTATGTTCTTAGATGCTGTGGAATTATTTGACGCTGTGTCACATTGCACCCTGTTAACGAAGGTCCGACATATGCAATATGTTTTTAAAAATGTAAGTGACTCAAAAACTTTTTAAGCAATAGAATCCAGTACATTGTCCTGCGTGGTGAGTGTTTATAAGAGACTAAGGCATGATCAGAAGGTACAGGAGCACTTTTATTCTTCATATACGTAAACGATCTGTTGGAAGGGATGAGCAGCTATCTGCGACAATTTGTTGATGACACTATTGTACAGGCGAAAGTATCGTCGTTAAGTGACTATAGAAGGATACAAGAACTCTTGTACATAATTTTTATTTGGTATGACGAATGGCAGCTTGCTGTAAATGTAGAGAAATGTAACTTAATATACATGCACGAGAGAAACAATCCTGTAATGTTCGAGTACAGCATTAATAGTATGCTGCTAACCGCAGTAGTATTTCTTAAATATGTAGTTATAACGCTGCAAAGTGATGTGAAATGTACTATAGTAGGGAGGGAAACGGTCGACTTCAGTTTATTTGAAACGCAGAAGCCGTATTTGCGTGCCAGGTTCATTGAGAATAAAACTGTATCTGTAGTTAGAGCACGATAGCGCGTGTCTTTAATTAAATATATACGAGGGTTGGAACTAAAGTGGCAACCATTTATTTACAGCTCGTACAAAAGAAATACGTGTTTAAAACTTTTACTGACCTTCAAAGTAGTCACCAGCATTGTGTATAACCCGTTGACAGCGATGTGGAAGTCGTAGGATACTCTTAGCGGTGCCAGTTGTGTTGACAGTTCGAGTGGCGCTGCCTATTACCCGACGAATTTGTGGCAGCTCTGAAGCGAATGCCGTGAAGTGTTTCCTTCAGTTTAGAAATCGAGATGAACTCACGAGAGCTTAAGTCAGTGGAGTTCAGTAGGTGGTATAGCACTTAGCAGCCCCACCAGTCAAAAAAATCAGTAACAGCCTGTAATGTACAAGCTCCAGCATAGTCCTGCAAAATGATAGTCAAGTCCTGCAAAAAGTGTCATCACTTCTGTCTCTATACTGTTCATTTTTGGAACACAACCTACGACCAGCTTAGACACAGAAGTGATGACACTCTCTGCAGGACCTGACCATCATTTGCAGGACAATGCTCAAGCACGTACAGTGCAAGCTGTTACTGATTTGGTTGACTGATGGGGCTGCTAAGTGCTGTACCACCTACTGCACTCCCCTGACTTTAATTAAAGATATACGCCGGCCGGGGTGGCCGAGCGGTTCTAGGCGCTACAGTCTGGACCCGCGCGACCGCTAAGGTCGCAGGTTCGAATCCGGCCTAGGGCATAGATGTGTGTGATGTCCTTAGGTTAGTTAGGTTTAAGTAGTTCTATGTTCTAGGGGACTGATGACCTCAGAAGTTAAGTCCTATAGTGCTCAGAGCCATTTGAACCATTTTTAAAGATATACGAGGGCAGGAACTTTAATAGTGGCAACTATTTATTTACAGCTCGTACAAAAGAAATACGTGTTTCAGAGTTTTACTGACCTGAAGGATCTGAACGAGTGAGCCCAAGTCACGGCGTGAAAAACACTCTTGATACATCACAGAACTCTCGATTTCTAAACTTCGCGACATTCGCTTCAGAACTGCTGCAAATTAGTCGGGCAATAGACCGCGTCGCTCGAATTGTCAACACAACTACCATTCCTACGACATCCACATCGCTTGCAACATGTTATACATAATGCTGGTCAATGCTTTCAAGATCTGTAAAACTTTGAAACACATATCTATTTTCTTAGAGCTGTAAATAAATAGTTGTCACTATTAAAGTTCCCCGCCCCCATGAACCATGGACCTTGCCTTTGGTGGGGAGGCCTGCGTGCCTCAGCGATACTGATAGCCGTACCGTAGGTGCAACCACAACGGAGGGGTATCTGTTGAGAGGCCAGGCAAACGTGTGGTTCCTGAAGAGGGGCAGCAGCCTTTTTAGTACTTGTAGGGGTAACAGTCTGGGTGATTGACTGATCTCGCCTTGTAACACTAACCAAAACGGCCTTGCTGTGCTGGTACTGCGAACGGTTGAATGCAAGGGGAAACTACGTCCGTAATTTTTCCCGAGGGCATGCAGCTTTACTATATGATGAAATGATGACGGCGTCCTCTTGGGTAAAATATTCCGGAGATAAAATAGTCCCCCATTCGGATCTCCGGGCGGGGACTACTCAAGAGTATGTCGTTATCAGGAGAAAGAAAATTGGCGTTCTACGGATCGGAGCGTGGAATGTCAGATCCCTTAATCGGGCAGGTAGGTTAGAAAATTTAAGAAGGGAAATGGATAGGTTAAAGTTAGATATTGTGGGAATCAGTGAAGTTCGGTGGCAGGAGGAACAAGACTTCTGGTCAGGTGAATACAGGGTATTAAATACAAAATCAAATAGGGGTAATAGAGGAGTAGGTTTAATAATGAATAGGAAAATAGGAATGCGGGTAAGCTACTACAAACAACATCGTGAACGCATTATTGTGGCGAAGATAGATACGAAGCCCACACCTACTACAGTAGTACAAGTTCATATGCCAACTAGCTCTGCAGATGACGAAGAAATTGAAGAAATGTATGATGAAATAAAAGAATTTATTCAGATAGTGAAGGAAGACGAAAATTTAATAGTCATGGGTCACTGGAATTCGAGTGTAGGAAAAGGTAGAGAAGGAAACATAGTAGGTGAATATGGATTGGGGGTAAGAAACGAAAGAGGAAGCCGCCTGGTAGAATTTTGCACAGAGCACAACTTAATCATAACTAACACTTGGTTCAAGAATCATAAAAGAAGGCTGTATACATGGAAGAAGATAGATTATATAATGGTAAGACAGAGATTTAGAAACCAGGTTTTAAATTGTAAGACATTTCCAGGGTCAGATGTGGACTCTGACCACAATCTATTGGTTATGACCTGTAGATTAAAACTGAAGAAACTGCAAAAAGGTGGGAAATTAAGGAGATGGGACCTGGATAAACTGAAAGAAGCAGAGGTTGTACAGAGTTTCAGGGAGAGCATAATGGAACAATTGACAGGAATGGGGGAAAGAAATACAGTAGAAGAAGAATGGGTAGCTTTGAGGGATGAAGTAGTGAAGGAAGCAGAGGATCAAGTAGGTAAAAAGACGAGGGCTAGTAGAAATCTTTCGGTAACAGAAGAAATATTGAATTTAATTGATGAAAGGAGAAAATATAAAAATGCAGTAAATGAAGCAGGCAAAAAGGAACACAAACGTCTCAAAAATGAGATCGACAGGAAGTGCAAAATGGCTAAGCAGGGATGGCTAGAGGACAAATGTAAGGATTTAGAGGCTTATCTCACTAGGGGTAAGATAGATACTGCCTACAGGAAAATTAAAAAGACCTTTGGAGATAAGAGAACCACTTGTATGAACATAAAGAGCTCAGATGGAAACCCAGTTCTAAGCAAAGAAGGGAAAGCAGAAAGGTGGAAGGAGTATATAGAGGGTCTATACAAAGGCGATGTACTTGAGGACAAAATTATGGAAATGGAAGAGGATGTAGATGAAGATGAAATGGGAGATATGATATTGCGTGAAGAGTTTGACAGAGCACTGAAAGACCTGAGTCGAAACAAGGCCCCCGGAGTAGACAACATTCCATTGGAACTACTGACGGCCTTGGGGGAGCCAGTCATGACAAAACTCTGGCATATGGTGAGCAAGTTGTATGAAACAGGCGAAATACCCTCAGACTTCAAGAAGAATATAATAATTCCAATCCCAAAGAAAGCAGGTGTTGACAGATGTGAAAATTACCGAACAATCACTTTAATAAGCCACAGCTGCAAAATACTAACGCAAATTCTTTACAAACGAATGGAAAAACTAGTAGAAGCCGACCTCGGGGAAGATCAGTTTGGATTCCGTAGAAACACTGGAACACGCGAGGCAATACAGACCTTACGACTTATCTTAGAAGAAAGATTAAGGAAAGGCAAACCTACGTTTCTAGCATTTGTAGACTTAGAGAAAGCTTTTGACAATGTTGACTGGAATACTCTCTTTCAAATTCTAAAGGTGGCAGGGGTAAAATACAGGGAGCGAAAGGCTATTTACAATTTGTACAGAAACCAGATGGCAGTTATAAGAGTCGAGGGACATGAAAGGGAAGCAGTGGTTGGGAAGGGAGTAAGACAGGGTTGTAGCCTCTCCCCGATGTTATTCAATCTGTATATTGAGCAAGCAGTAAAGGAAACAAAAGAAAAATTCGGAGTAGGTATTAAAATCCATGGAGAAGAAATAAAAACTTTGAGGTTCACCGATGACATTGTAATTCTGTCAGAGACAGCAAAGGACTTGGAAGAGCAGTTGAATGGAATGGACAGTGTCTTGAAAGGAGGATATTAGATGAACATCGACAAAAGCAAAACGAGGATAATGGAATGTAGTTGAATTAAGTCGGGTGATGCTGGGGGAATGAGGTTAGGAAATGAGACACTTAAAGTAGTAAAGGATTTTTGTTATTTGAGGAGCAAAATAACTGATTATGGTCGTAGTAGAGAGGATATAAAATGTAGACTGGCAATGACAAGGAAAGCATTTCTGAAGAAGAGAAATTTGTTAACATTGAGTATAGATTTAAGTGTCAGGAAGTCATTTCTGAAAGTATTTGTATGGAATGTAGCCATGTATGGAAGTGAAACATGGACGATAAATAGTTTGGACAAGAAGAGAATAGAAGCTTTCGAAATGTGGTGCTACAGAAGAATGCTGAAGATTAGATGGGTAGATCACATAACTAATGAGGAAGTATTGAATAGGATTGGGGAGAAGAGAAGTTTGTGGCACAACTTGACCAGAAGAAGGGATCGGTTGGTAGGACATGTTCTGAGGCATGAAGGGATCACCAATTTAGCATTGGAGGGCAGCGTGGAGGGTAAAAATCATAGAGGGAGACCAAGAGATCAATACACTAAGCAGATTCAGAAGGATGAAGGTTGAAGTAGGTGCTGGGAGATGCAGGAGCTTGCACAGGATAGAGTAGCATGGAGAGCTGCATCAAACCAGTCTCAGGACTGAAGACCACAACAACAACAACATTAAAGTTCCAACCCTCACAGAATCACCGTGACTGTAAATTCTGAGCTCTATGTAGCTTTATTTGCTTTCATTTAACGTGGTGCTGAACTCACTTGTTTCTGGATGATTTTGTGTCCTTGGGAAGGCACAACACGCCGGATTTGAGATGAGACAGACAGAGAATGCAACGAATGATATCAGGCCAGTTCCTCAGGTGTTGACTTCGGACAAGCGGGGGCGCCAAAGCCCAGGGGAGGGTGGCGACTGTTGAGTATTTTTACCGCCTCATCTTGCCTATAAATCGAAATGGGGCCGTAGGAGGGCCTTTGCAGACAGCTTTTGGGAAGAAAACACAGCGTGCAGAAAACAATGGCCTAGCCCCGAGAGCTGCTTTTGGAGTTTCAGAGGACCTCTGATGCGAGGCTAGTCGCTGGTTATGATAACGTGCAATTGGCATATTAGTCAGTGACGTCACGGAGACACCGGTGATGCGGCTGTATTTTAGTAGCAGGAAGGCGCTTTGTGGTGTGACTGGCGTCAGATCACGATGCGTTGCTTTTAGCGGGATTTCGCGTGTAGTCAGAGCCTCGCTATTGGACCGCTGTGTTTTGCATTCGCGCTCTTGGCGGGCAGATACGGTTCGGCCGGGAAAGACCCCAGGGTGTTAGAATCCACCAAAATTTAGAAAATTCTTGGGGAGACCCGGAACAGGACCGCCATCTAGTCTTCTTACAGAGACACGGAGCTGCGCACATTTTGTGCTCTTCAGCCAGGTATGTGCGAGACGGAGATCAACAAATTTTAGAAAATGAGCAGCGAGCGGAGTTGCAGCAGTAGCAACTCGCCCTCGTCTTCACTGGAGAGCCATTCGCTTGATGGCAGCATTCATCGCAGCAGCTGCGTATAATTACGGTAGGCATAATAGCAGCACTGACGTCACAGGGCATCATTGGCCCACACGTGTGGAGTTCTGCACGAATATCCGCCTCAGATTAGCCTTGGTGTCTTAGAAGTGTGAGCTTGGCAATTAGTGACCAGGATTACAGTCACTGTGTTTCGTGTCTGGTTAACAAGCTTTGAGACTGATTTTGTGATCGACTTAAGCGTCAGCAGCGCATACTCTCTCATCCAATCGAGTAACACTCAAATCAATTAAAGTCACTAATTAGATTTACTACAATTATTGTTTCACACACACAGTGGTTCATGATTTATGCACATGATTGATGTTTTTAGTGAATAAAAAACGTATTTAATTGAAATAGTTTCCTGTTAGGCACCTTCCCTTGAAATTAAATATTCTATGAGTAAATCCCAACTTTAGACTTCATAGCTAGGGTCAGTGCAATTAGCGTCATCAATTTAAGTTGCGTACATTAAACTCATAGTGTACATCTAAAAGGCACAGCTTGCTCACAACTAGTATTCTAGTATGAGGTCGCTAGGGCCTCCCGTCGGCTACACCGTTCGCCGGGTGCAGGTCTTTCGGGTTGCGGGCCGATGGGGAGGAAATGGTGATGATAACACAGCACCCACTCCTTGTGCGGAGAAAATCTCCGACCCAGCCGGGAATCGAACCCGGGTCCTTAGGATTGAAATTCTGTCGCGCTGACCACTCAGCTACCGGGGGCGGGCTAGGTTGAGGTAACTTTCCACACGCAAGGGTTTCATAAATTGGGAGAACTTTAGGAAACTACAGTTTATCTATAAAAGAGGCTCATACAGAACACTTGCGTGACCTATTCTCGAGTACTGCTGGAGTGTTTTGGATCCACAAAAGTTGCCCCCACCAATACACTGCTGAGAAGTTTAGAGAACCGGCGTTTGCGACAGATGTCAAAAAGATCCTGCTTCCAGTATCGCACATCTCGCTTAGGAACCGAGAAGACGAGAGAAATCAGAGTTCGTAGAGAAGGAAATAGATCCTTGTTTTTCCGTCGCTCCATTTGCTGCTCCAACAGGAAAGGCTATGACTAGCAGCGGTAAGAAGTACCCTCCAGCATGTACCTTGTGGTTGCTTGTCGAGAATGTATGCAGATCCCGTAGAGACACCAAACTTCGGCGATTTGGAATGTTACTTTACATCCACTGTTCCAGATAATCGCAGATATTTCTGTGGGATTAATATCAAGTGATTCAGAGAGCTAGTTGAAATGCAACAAGGTACCTGAGTGTTTCTCATACCGCGAATGTGTTCGGACGCGGCTGTGGTTATATTCGAGGACGAGAGTCTCCACGGAAAGCTCATCACGAACCCGTCGAAGCAAGGGCAACACTTGGTCATGTGTTGACTTACAACGGTAATCTGAATGAGTCAGCCCAAGTCACGGTGTGAAAAAAAACTCTTGAAACATCTCAGAACACCTTCTGGTCTGAACGCTCTGCATCCTAGAGATGGTCGCCTCTTTGTGCCGTCAATGCACTGGACGTCTTGCTTCCCCTGAAAACACACAAAATGACGACAAGCAGAACCACACTACACTCCTTTATGAGTCTGTTGCCCAGTTTCCGCATTACTTGACCCTCTGAAAACTTGCGCATTTATGTGGCGCTGTGAGCACTGGCCTTTTGTGAGGCATTCGTCTCCTGGTGGCCATTCCGTGCAGTTGTGCTCGTGAAATTCGCAGTTCTACACAACCCATAGCACTACAAAGCAATCAGTGAGTTATTTAAAAGAGAAACTATATTTTGTCCGTGAGCTCACACTCTGATTAGTCGGCAAAGTAACCCAATGTAAAAGTAACCACACTGCTATTCTCGCGAACATAGGCGTGCCAGTAATAGGTGCTCCAGCTTGATGCCTCTTCGAAAGGTTGTTGTAAAATACATAACTGATAATCATCTGTAGGAAAGAGCTAGTTATATCAAATTCTCATTTTAATAAACGCTGTTTAACACCATTCTGCAGTTGTAAGTATCACAGAACAATATTCTATCTACGATTTCTGTTTCCTGTCGAGGAAATCAAACTGTGGAAAGTTACGCTCTATGTCAGTAGACGTATGGTGAGAAAAAGTTGGGCAGGCATAGGTTTACAAATGGTTTCTTTATGTGTGAATTCATGGTCTCCCGGCGATATGTATTAATAACATCTTCTCATGCTTCCAGCCGCGCCAGGAGATTAAAATCCAACTAGCTTTCGACCGTGCTCTCCTCGACCATTGTCAAGTCCTCATAATGATAGATGTTTCTTCGAACAGAACTCGGTGTGGACTTTCTGAAGTATGATACCTAACGGCTGATTTTTCAAGATAGCGTAGGCGTAAACACTTCTCGTATTCCATACGGTGTTGATCCACAGTTCGTACCGTTTAGTCGACATAGCAGCAGCCATTCTGACAAGGTACCCCAGGTATTCTAAGCCCCTGATCGTCCTTCACAGGAATTTGAGATAGAGTTGTAACAGAAAATATGGAAATAAAATAAAAACACCCTCAAAAAGAACAGTGGTTTGCAGCTCAGGACACCCCGAGACCTGGCCATCGCGAGGTTGAAACGGGTGCGACGGAGGTGGCACGAAAACATTACCTTATTTGGCGAGGAAGAGAGCACCAGCGACGTCACAGCCAGCCACGAGGCTATGTAACGGCGAGGTCACTGCGACAGGGCCGCCATTTACCACTTGACAATGGCCAAGGAGAGCTCGCTCGAAACTCGTAGAATTCTAACCACATGACGTAACTGGAAGCCCAGAAGGTTTCATTGGTTTCATGAATTTAGAAATTGACATGTATCTGTTGAAATTCATCTACGAATGGCTAGGACGTTACTCGACATTTAGAAAGGAGAATCCTGGAAAGAATTCCTGATGCGATCGTGTCTGATCGTCGCATATAAGCTTGAGCCTCTGTCCTAGTTTATTTACCATCGGATGCGAATCACTGGTTTTCATGATTTGGCAAATTTATTTTATTAGCTAACTTTGTGCCACATTTAAGGGAAGAAAACAGTGCGCTCCAAATTCGTATCTGCATCGTACATACTTTGTTTTGTGGGCTATATTATTTTAGCTATTCGTGTATCGTATTATCTAAAGCAGATACTGGTAGACCAGCACAGCACTTGCGCATCGGAGCGTGGTAACAGTCTAAAAGCATTCGACGTCTGGCCGGTGAATCAGATCAACGGTCCTCAACCAGCCACGGGCGTCTGCCTAATCTCAGAAGCTAAGGTGCTGTGTGCCAAGATACAGAATCAGGTGGGAATCTTATCGAGCTATTGCCAACGAGTTTTGCTGGGAGATTTGAAAATAAACAAGTGGCAAACAAATTGGTTCCGCGTCTACTTTCCAATGAACCATCATACTTGCAAATCAGTTCTGACTTCATATCAAAAGTTATTATAGTCGACCAGAAGTGGTGTTAGGAGCATTATCGAGAAATCAAGCAACAATAGATTCAGGGAAAAACGGTTCGTTTATCATGACCGAAGAAAGCGTAAGAGCTGAGTACCAACAAGAAAGCAGTGTTTGTTTTTTTTGGATATGAAGCGAATAATAACCCACGAATTTGTTCCGAGGAGTACCACAGTCAACCAGCTCCACTACCTACGTAAGCTAATGGTCCAGGAATGGGTGCTCAACGATGGAAACGGTCAATGTCACATTTGAACAATTCTATTAAGTCTGATGAGTGCTATTCTGTGGGTGTCGTACTCTCGTAAGTTCTCTGTAAAATCTAGTATGTGTAATAATAATTCTGGTTGCATTTGACATCCACATGTGTGCAGATAGCCGCCACGGGGAGGGTTAATTGCGTCCTAAATCTAGAATTCTGCGCCGTCTCAACCACAGAAAATGATAGTTGTTAACAAGGCTGGTGACTAATTGCTTATACATTGAGCTTACATTCTGTTCCTGATCAAGCTCTGAATTCCGTATTGCCGTGTTGGTTTTCACTGCCTTCTCCCATATCCACTACAACCTGTCCAACAAGAGATTGCTCAGGATGGCCGGCCGGAGTGGCCGTGCGGTTCTAGGCGCTACAGTCTAGAGCCGAGCGACCGCTACGGTCGCAGGATCGAATCCTGCGTCGGGCATGGATGTGTGTGATGTCTTAGGTTAGTTAGGTTTAATTGGTTCTAGGCGACTGATGACCTCAGAAGTCGCATAGTGCTCAGAGCCATTTGAACCATTTTTCGCTCAGGATGTACGTGATTATACACTAGCGGAAGCTGAAATGCGAAGACCCATACAAGCTGTGTAGGGGCCAGATTGCCACAACAACCGCAAAGAGTTGCCCTGAAGCTGTGTTTGCTCCTCTGCCGTCTCTCAAAAGCCTTTTGGCAGAAGAGGGTAAGACCTCGCCCTGGACGTCTGCAGCCCCTATTACTGCTCAGCATTATTCACAATTTAAGCGGCACTTGATTCGAATCCAGGACCCACGACGGTTCCATTACCAGTCAAAGACGTACCCCTAGAAATTAGATATTTTAAAAATAGGAATGTATACATTTTGTATTGTAGTAATTATCCAATAACCAACTGCTTATAGTTACAACACTTTCTTTTTAAAGTTGGAATACAGATTTTTTCTTGGACTTGAATCTCAAATTTTTGTCGTTTTTTCTTAAAAGTGTGGTTGTTCATAAAGATGTTAATTATTCTTGTTAAATACCTCGATGATTTAAATGCATTAATTTCAATCAATTTCTTCATTAATTCATTACATCATACAATTGTATGATAAAAGTTTAGGCAGCTAAGCAATGAGACTTAAGTAGCAATACGTAAAGTAGCCTCAGGCTGCAGTTGTGGTGTTACAAATTTTATTCCAAGATCGATTTCTAGACTTCACGTCTCATCTTCAGATGTATCTTAGTACACATATTATCGATAGTACCAAAATTCGGTAAACACACCATACGCCTGCAGCACCATGCAAGCGACACTACACCAGTGGTAAAGAGACAACGCACATCCTGCTGTGATCTGGAAAATTAGCAAGCAAAGGTCTGTGAGATGAGTACTAAGGTGTATCTAAAGCTGAGACGTCAAATCATAATTTCGATCATGGAATAAAACTTGTTTCACCATAACTGCAGCCTGAGACTACTTTATTTATGGCTATTATTATATGCAGACGCGTTCCCTCCATTCAGTTTGATGGATAATGAGAACCACTTCAGTGCTTTTAATTCGAAAGCAACTCTAAAACATACACTACTGGCCATTAAAATTGCTACACCAAGAAGAAATGCAGATGATAAACGGGTATTCATTGGACAAATATATTATACTAGAACTGACATGTGATTACATTTTCACGCAATTTGGGTGCATAGATACTGAGAAATCAGTACCGAGTCCAACCACCTCTGGACGTAATAATGGCCTTGATACGCCTGGGCATTGAGTCAAACATGGGCAGACGCGCTCCTGCCATCGCTGCGGAAGGAGCTCTCAGCCGGTGATGGCCGGTGCAACGGTAGCTATTGGGGTTTAGGCCTCGCTGACCACTCTGCTCTACAGAGAGTTCCCTCTTGAAGCGCCAGTAGCGCTCGGTGGATCGGCGGAAGGTTGAGCTTGCTCTTTTTCGTCGAAAAGCCGCGTAGCTCGCGGAGAAGCTCACAGCAACTCGTAACCTCGGTTACAAACCTAGCGAGACTATCTCGTTCTGTGCTAGGGTTGATCAGTGCCAGGGGCCCGTTCACGTCGGACCATCCCGCGTACTGTAGGCCACTTCTCTTCCTCCGCACCTCCTTTAGGTGCCGCGCCACTGCACCAACGGCGCACGCTAGGCCGTAGGACATTCCCCCCTCTTCTGTAGGACCTACTTATAGCCTTTTCTTGTCAGAAAAAGCATAACTGTCGTGCTCACCCAAACGCAATAAAGCTCCTAAGCACGAAGATGGCAGATTCCGCCGGTGTTTCCCCCGCCCTAACCCGCAGCAAGACTGCAGCTAGAGAGGCGCTGGAGTCGGCTGTTCCCGTCGACGTCAGCGTCCCACTTGCCGCCGTTGAGGATGTGTTGGCCGACAAGCACCGGCAGATCGCTGCGCAAGCGCAGGAACTGCTGAGCCAGCGTCGACTGATAACCGACCTCTGCGGCCCAAGTGATTCCCCACGCGGACAAGCACACTCCATATAACTTTACATTCACCTGCAACTGGTGACTCTTGTACCACTATCCCACTGCGGCAGCTGGCTCCAACGACGGAGCCAGCAGCTGCAGATGCGGACACCGAACAATACTACACTGGGCCCTGGCAGGTGGAGGGCCCACGCCGCAAACAGAAAAACACTGCACAAACAAGCGAGCAACCACACTCGCAAGGTAGCCGAAAGGCGCTGCTACCTACACCAACACCCGCACTTCCGGTGAGGAACACCAACACAACAACAGTCACGACCCGACCTGCGGTCAGCAACGCCACACAAGAACCAACCGCAGCTACGCCCGCACAGCAGAAGACTGGTTTTCCCCCAGTCGTAATACAGAACTACGGGGACCTCAGCGTCCTCAACACAACATTTGCGGAAAGGCACTCACCTTGCACGCTACACACGAAGTACTCTGGGGATAGGGCCTCACTGTACGTATCTACTAGCAACGAATACAAAGATCTCCTTATCTTCCTCAAAGAAAAGGGGATCGAACATTATACGTACAGGACCGCAGAAGAACGGACACAGCAGTACGTGGTAAAGGGAGTGGATCCCAGCACCCCAAACAACACAGTACAAGCGGCGCTCAACTTCCTAGGTTTTGACTGCAAAAGTGCTTCCAGGATGAAAGACTTCCGCTCTCACCACCGTCTACCACACTACCTGGTCGAGATGGCCGACAGGGCCGCCTCCCGCGGCCTTCTGCAGATAAGAAGCCTTCTGCGGATGGACGTAAGGGTAGAAATATACGAACCGCTACAGGTCCCGCAACAATGTATCAACTGCCAGCGGTTCGTTCATTCGGCCCTCCGCTGCGGCCTGGCACCCCGTTGCCGCGGATGCGCTGGCAAATACGCATCCAACGCATGTACACACATCCAAGAAAACATACGCCGTTGCGCCAACTGTGGCCAAGGCCATGTGGCCAACTACAGGGGCTGCAACGTATACAGAGAGGCGCAGAGGCGGAAAAATCAAAAGTCAAAGCCACACAACGTCATGACACGTCCACGGCCCGCACCTAACCCTGTAAGGAACGGAGTGTCGTTCGCCATGGCTACACGCCCTGGAGGAGCGGAGCAGGCCGCGGAACCTCTGCGCCCAGCACACGCACCTCAAATAACCGCTGCGACAACAACACAGTCGTCTCAGGCAACACACGACACTGCAACCACACCGGTACCAACACCAGCCCCCAATAGCAACACAACCCCGCCCCCTGAAGCCACTGCCTGCGAACCCACACATGACACACAGGTAAACACACACACACAAAGAACCCCAGAACCCAAAGCCCAGAGAAGGCGTAGGCGTACACACGGAAACAGGAACGGGAACACACGCGCACCACAACAAAACACCCAGCGACAACATAACAATGACACACAGACACACAGTCAGCAAGCCAGCAACTCCAGCACACACACCACGCCATCCCCCACCACATCTGACACACAGGCACCTCAAAATGTTACACGTAACAGCAACACAAGCGCCAGCCCACACATAACGCCAACACCCGCACCAGCGGCCGCCAACACCACAACTGAGCCACAGGCCGACACACACAACACCAACACAACATTTGAGGGTTTATTGGAAACAATATTCCCCGATCACACGACCGCTCAGATCTTTAACAAGATCATGGCGGCCGTCGCCACACTCTTCACACAGCTCATGTCTGCTCAACCTGGGCAGTACTGGGTCGCCATAAAAACAGCATTCACCACACTGTTTACACCCATACATGGATAACACGCCACATCCCGCCCCCAACGCAAACAACCGAACACTAACACGGATCCTGTTCTGGAATGCAGACGGGATCAACAACAAAAAGGCGGAATTTGCCACGCTCATGGAGCATAAGGGTATCCTTATCGCACTACTGAGCGAAACTAAGCTCAAACCACGCAACCAACTAAACTTCACCGGCTACTGCGTCTATCGGACCGACCGACCGGACGGCTCTGGTCATGGCGGAACAGCCATCATCATACACAAAGACATAGAACACACAAACATAGTACTCCCTGAACTTGAAAAACTAGAGGCGACCGCCGTCAGGGTCAAGTTCAACGGAGCCTACACTACACTGGTGTCAGTATACAACAGCCCTAAAAACATTATAACACGCGACATCAGCACAATACTCAACATATCACCGCGCGTAATAGCCGCTGGAGATCTTAACGCGAAACACCCGGACTGGAACTCACGAATACGAAACTCCAATGGCAAGAAACTATACGAACACGCACTAGGACGAAACTACATCACACTAGCGCCGACCGAACCGACGCACATTCCCTACCGGAGGGGACACAGGCCAGACGTGTTAGACATGGCCCTCATCAAGGGCAAAACAACGACACTCAACGTTGCTGTTGAAAACGATCTACCCTCAAACCACCAACCCATTGTACTGTACATTGAAGAAACACTGCAGCACATGGAACAACGCAGGATGTTAGACTACAGGCGCGCGAATTGGACCCAGTTCAAGGAAACGCTTGACAGTCGCATCCCACCCACCTACGCGATTAACGAGACAGCCCAAATTGACGAGGCAGTTGAAACCCTCACCGGCGCCGTCCAGGACGCAATAGCCGACACCATACCAATCCGCACGCCACAACAACACAGTGCAGCCCTGCCCCAGGAAATCCTGGGCCTAATCTCAATGAGGAACCGCCTCAGGAGACACTGGCAGCGTACCAGGCGCCAGTACTTCAAACAGCACATTAACAGGCTCCACGGTATAATCCGGGAAAAAATACAAACACACAAAACACAACAGTGGGACCAGAAACTCGAAGGGCTGGACACCACGCGACCTGGCGTGTGGTAGCAAGCCCGACACTTCACCAGGGAGAAACTGTACACCCCCACGCTACAAGGGCCCGACGGACCAGCATATTCTGCGGAAGAAAAAGCGGAACTGATGGCCCTCACACTCGCAGCGTCATTCACACCGAACCTGGATCCCTCAGACCCAGCGTTCACACTTGCTACGGACCAGGAGGTCACACGCATCTTGGCCCAACCAGCGCGCAACAACATCCGACAAGCTAATACAGCAGAGATCAAATGGGCCATCATGCATACCACCGCTAGGAAGGCCCCTGGTCACGATGGCATTCAAAACCGTGTCCTCCAGGAGTTCACGGACAAAGCTGTAGAATACTTAACACACATAACGAATGCCATACTCAAGCACCAACACTTCCCCGCCTTTTGGAAGATGGCCAAGGTCCTGATGTTCAGGAAGCCGGGGAAAGACCACTCCCTCCCACAAAATTACCGACCCATCAGTCTGCTGAGCGCGCTCAGCAAGATCGTTGAGAAGGGAATACTTAAACGACTCACCAGGCACTGCATCACAAATGACACCCTGAGACCGGAGCAATTCGGTTTCAGGAATCACCACTCAACAACACAACAACTCCTCCGCGTCGTTGAATACATAACACACGGATACAACACAAACAAGGCAACTGAGGCGGTGTTCCTGGACATCGAAAAGGCTTTCGATCGTCTATGGCACAACGGCCTAACACGCAGACTTAGTGACGCAGGGTTCCCCGACGGGCTCGTATGTCTCATACACTCATATCTCACGGACAGGAGTTTCAACACCGACATGCAGGGCAAACAATCGACACGACATGGTATACAGGCAGGAGTACCCCAAGGAAGTATCCTAGGGCCCTTACTGTTTAACCTCTACATTAACGATCTCCCAGCTACACATAAGACGACGGTAGCAATCTACGCGGATGACACTGCCATCCTCGCGCAAGATTGGAAGCCGTCTAACATTAACTCACGACTACAGACTGCACTCAGAACGGCGGAGCCTTGGCTGGTGAAATGGCGTGTTAGAGTAAACGTCGACAAGTGCGAGGCCGTTCTGTTCGCTAGAAGACCGAAGCAACTGCGCAAACACCAGTACTGCAACCCAATAACACTACACACACGCCCAATACGTTTCCGCGAGAAGGTCAAATACCTCGGTGTCTGGCTGGACAGGAAACTACTCTGGGGGGACCACATTCAACACGTGACCAACAAAGCTAACGCGAGGATCAAACAACTCTACCCTATGCTTAACAGGCATAGCACACTAAACAGGAGGGTGTCTAGGTCCATGTACATGACACTTGTTAGACCCCTGATGACGTACGCAGCCCCTGTCTGGGGATACGCTGCGCCCACACACTTGCGCCGTCTGCAGCTCATACAGAACAAAGTGCTCAAAATCATAAGCAACGCTCCGCGCTACACACGCGTCGCGGACCTTCACCGGGAATACCGGCTAGATACCATCTTGCAGGTATTCCAAAAGCTCTCCACACGACTGTACAATAACACGAGACACTCGCGCAACCGGTTTATTCTTTCTCTGGGTAACTACGACCACAACCATAGATGGAAGCACAACAGACCAAAGACATTACTGGCTAGGAACTAAACATCTATGGTCCATAGAACGCTAACACAACAGTACTGGCGACCCCCTGCAACACAGTTATTACTGGGAACCCAGATGTGCAACCAGCCGAAAATCAGGCAACCGCAGGGAAACCGTACTGTACACAGCACGCAAACCAGCCACACACACCCCCTACACCGTCTGTGAGCCGATCGATGACCGATCGCCCACTAATATACAACGACCTTGAACTGTTGCAGGGACGCAGCAACCGCAGTAAGCGCCACAACAAGCTCCAACAACGACAAAGGTAACGATGCACGCTCCTCGAACTAACACAACCACACCTTGCATGCACTGTCGCAGATTGCAAGCCGCTACTGCCCTTACTACCCGTCCTACTGTCGCAGAGGTTTTTTTCCCTTGGCTCTTGCCTAGGCACTTTTTTTCCTCTGCCCTTACAACCGCTACCCTTCAATCGTTTTCGACCACTTCTATCTCCCGATGGACCAAGTTAATGAGTAATCTTACCCAGACGCATGGACAACATCACAGCCCGCATCCTGTGACGCCTGATTAAAAAAAAACTAACATGTTTACAGAGGTGACAGTAGAACTTTTGGTCTGGACACCACGTTGGTGTGCGCGTGGAGGGGCCCCATCCTTGTGTGAGTCAAACAGAGGTTGGATGGCGTGTACAGGTACAGCTGACCATGCAACTTCAACACGATACCACAGTTCATCAAGACTAATGACTAGCGTATTGTGACCAGCCAGTTGCTCGGCCACCATTGACAAGACGTTTTCAATTGGTGAGAGATCTGGAGAACATGCTGGCGAGAGCAGCAGTCGAACATTTTCTGTATCCAGAAAGGCCCGTACAGGACCTGCAACATGCGGTCGTGTTTTATCCTGCTGAAATGTAGGGTTTCGCAGGGATCGAATGAAGGGTAGAGACACGGGTCGTAACACATCTGAAACGTAACGTCCACTGTTCAGAGTGCCGTCAATGCGGACAAGAGGCGACCGAGACGTGTAACCAATGGCACCCCATACCATCACGCCGGGTGGTACGCCAGTATGGCGATGACGAATACACACTTCCACCATCATGATGCTGTAAACAGAACCTGGATTCATCCGAAAAAAATGACGTTTTGCCATTCGTGCACCCAGGTTCGTCGTTGCGTACACCATCGCAGGCGCTCCTGTCTGTGATGCAACGTCAGGGGTAACCGCAGCCATGGTATCCGAGCTGATAGTCCATGCTGTTGCAAACGTCGTCGAACTGTTCGTGTAGATGGTTGTTGTCTTGCAAACGTCCCCATCTGTTGACCCAGGGATCGAGACGTGGCTGCGACGATTCGTTACAACCATGCGGATAAGATACCTGTCATGTAGACTGCAAGTGATACGAAGCCGTTGGGATCCAGCACGGCCTTCCATAATCGCCTCCTGAACCCACCGATTCTACATTCTGCTAACAGTCATTGGGTCTCGAGCGACGCGAGGAGCAATGTCGCGATACGATAAACCGCAATCGCAATAGGCTACAATCCGATCTTCATCAAAGTCGGAAACGTGATGGTACGCATTTCTCCTCCTGACACGAGGCATCACAACAACGTTTGACCAGGCAACGCCGGTCAACTGGTGTTTGTGTATGAAAAATCGGCTGGAAACTTTCCTCATCTCAGCACATTATAGATGTCGCCACCGACGCCAACCTTGCGTGAATGCTCTGAAAAACTAATCATTCGCATATCACAGCATCTTCTTCCTGTCGGTTATATTTCGCGTCTGTAGCACGTTGTCTTCGTTGTGTAGCAACTTTAATGGCCAGTATTTTAAGCATCACAATTTGGCCTAGGATTATAGAGATCTTAAATGTAGGTCTCCAACGTTAGCGCCGACTTCTGCGAGAACAGCGGAGCTGGACGTCAGAACAGCTGTTTCTCGGCGCAGTCCTGGGCCCACACGTCACCTGTCGCTGCGTGGAAAGCTACAGCGTGGGCTCGACACTTGCGCCGCGCAGCTGTCGTGGGACGGGAAAGTCGCGGGCGCCTCATCGTCCTGTTTGTCTCAAGGACTTGGGACAACTTCCTTTCAACCAAGGGCACACTTTACTCACGGGTTGCTGCCAAACAAAGCGAAGAAGGAAGGAAGATCAGGGTTTACTGTCCCGTCAACGAAGAGGTCATCAGACACAGCCCGGATTTGAGAAGAATGGGGAAGAATACCGCTGTGCGCACTCTAGCCGTCTTTTCATGGGACGTGAAAAACGCACGTGGACTGAGAACTGGTGACGTCACAGCGTGGAATTCCACGGTCCACTACATTTCGAGTGTGAGATAAAGAAGCTGGATTGTCTGATTTTTGCCTCGTGGAGAGGAACGTGGCTAATAAGATGTGACACCGTTTCAGGCTACATGTGGAAAAGAGGAGCCGCTATTTTGTATGCTGTTAAACATCATAAGTGGTGGATATTCTTACCGCAAATTGGTATGAATATAAGCTGTTACAAAACCTCCGCAAATTTGGGATCTTTCAGAGACTCACCGTTTTAACTACTATTCGGTATAATAAAATGGCGGGAAGCTACTATTCGATAGGTAAATGCTTTTTGTAGTTGATGTTTTTAGTGTTACGACTTGTACAGTACGAAAGTATACCGTTTCAGTACTACGGAATAATGATTTACTATCGAAAGCGCGTCGTTTTGATACAATATGCATATTGGATATCAAATAATGACGTATGTAGAGGCAGTCTTTATACGCTGTACGCCAGATAAGGAGAATCATTTGCCATCTCGAAGCTGACGCGCAGCTGGGAACGTCATGGGTTACGACATCTAAAGAGAACAGTAGCAGCTTCGCAACTACCACCTACTGAAACTTTTTTCCCACCTTTCGTCTCTCTACGGTCGCAGGTTCGAATCCTGCCTCGGGCATGGATGTGTGTGATGTCCTTAGGTTAGTTAGGTTTAAGTAGCTCTAAGTTCTAGGGGACTAATGACCACAGCAGTTGAGTCCCATAGTGCTCATAGCCATTTGAACCATTGAACCTTTCGTGTCCTAAAAGATTCTGGAGCTTTCTTCTTCATTTGATACAAGTATTATCCCAAAAGCCGATGTTATTTAATATAAATGATGTGCTTGTTGCAATTCTTCTTGCAAAGGCCAACGACTGAAACGTTTCTCCAGTGACCAGAAATCTTAATGCGTCTGCCAGTCTATGTCTGAAACTAAACACAAGTTCTACAGTGGAAGGTTTTGTTATTATGAACCTCTCTGTAAAACACGTATATATATTTTTCCTTTTTTTGGGGGGGGGGGGGGGAGGGAGGGGCATTAGCCTTCTGGCTCGTTTGGTGCGGCCCGCTACGAATTCATCTCCTGCGCCAATCTCTTTATCTCAGTAGTTATAGGGGACTGATGACCTCAGATGTTATGTCCCATAGTGCTCAGAGCCATTTCAGCCATTTGATGCTCTAGTCGTGTGAGCTGTGATACCGTCCAGCTGAAACCATATTTCTCTCATGCTGCCAGGAACTCCATATCAGCGATCTCAGTAGTCATTAGACATTGTGAGAAAGCAGAATGGGGCGCCCCACGGAACTCACGGACTTCGAACGTCGAATGTTATACGCCTGTACGTGAAACACTCTTAAACATCCCTAGGTCTACTCTTTCCAATGTGAAGTGGAAACGTGAAGGGACGTGTACAGCAACACAAGCGTACAGGCTGATCTCGTCTGTTGGCTGACAGACCGCCGACAGTTGAAGAGGGTCATAAAGTGTAATAAGCAAACATCTCTCCAGACCACCACACAGGAATTGCAGACTGCATCAGGATCCACTGCAACTACTATGTGGTTAGGCGGGAGGTGAGAAAACGTGGATTTAATGGTCGAGCAGCTGCTCATAAGCCACGTGTCACACCTGTAAATGTCAAATGGCGCCCCACTTGGTGTGAGGAGCGTAAACATTGGACGACTGAACGGTGGAAAAACGTTGTGTGGAGTGACGAATCATGGTACACAATAAAGGCAATCCGATGGCAGGGTGTGGGTATGGCGAATTCCCAGATAACGTCATGGCAAATGCCAGGTGAACGTCATCTGCCAGCGTGTGTAGTGCCAACAGGCGGTGGTCATGTGGTCGCGTTTTTCATGGAGGGGCTTGTATCCCTAGTTGTTTTGCATGGCACTATTACATCACATGCCTACTTTGATGTTTTAAGCACATTCTGCTTCTCACAGCTGAAGAGCAATTTGGGGATGGCGATTGCGTCCTTCAACTCGATGGAGCACCTGTTCATACCGCACGGCCTGTTGCAGAGTGGTTACATGACAGTAACATCCCTGTAATGGACTGGCCTGCACAGAGTCCTGACTTGAATCCTATAGAACATCTTTGGGATGTTTTGGAACGCCGACTTCGTGCCAGGCCTCAACAACCCACATCTATACCTCTCCTCAGTGCAGCATTGATTTGTTGTTTTTACTATCTTATCATGTGGTAGAGCCTTTCCCCTACTTCTTCTTCCTGATGTAGCTGAGACAAGCAACTTGGGAATTCTATAGTGCTTTAAAATAGTTAGCTGACCTGTAGGTGGTCGAAATTACACAACTGTGATGTCATCAATTCCCGTCGAAATTTGATATTACTATATCATTTTATACACCTCCACTTCCAGTCATGATATTACAATTCCGATTGATCAAGTTACTGTTTCCCTTAGTGGAGCTGTGAGAAAACTTCAGTCAAAAACCTGCCCTGTCTCCTGCAAGTTGTTTCAGGACATATTGCAATTGAGCTGAAATTGGAAATTCTCACATATAGTTTCAGCTACGTCCAATGTAACAGATTTCCCACCAGGTGACCTAACTGTGCCAGAATTCACTAACAGGATGCAATGAAAATGCAGAAGAGGGAAGAGTACAGACTGGAATCCAGGCAGTTGTGGGGTCAGATCCCAGATAGCCCCAGAATTTCCTGCCAAGTATGCCAGTCCTAGCATCCACCAATAGGAAGTAATGAAAAATTCTCCCACACAGAGAATACCATTTTAACGAAGTAATCAGTCAATTTGATTGAGTGGGAGAAGTGCAACTGGAGCAATTCCAGGATGTCCAAAGCCCAGCATTTTGGGGAAGGGTGGGGATTTAACAGGTATCCACTACTTTTTTCAGGACAAAAGAGAGGTTAGTTTCCACAGTCATGCAACAGATGCTTAGTGGAGAAGAAGTAGCTACTCAAGAGAGAAAGAGAAGAGAGGGGAGAGAGAGAAAGAGGGATAACAATAATAATAATAATAATAATGGCGTGTGATGGGGGCCTCCCATCAGGTAGATCGCTCGCCTGGTGCAAGTCCTTCGACTTGACGCCACTTCGGCGACTTGCGCGTTGATGGGGATGAAATAATGATGATTAGGACAACACAACACCCAGTCCCTAAGCGGAGAAAATTTCCGACCCAGCTGGGAATCGAAACTGGGCCCTTAGGATTGACAGTCCATCGCGCTGACCACTCAGCTACCGGGGGTGGACAGAGACAGAGAAAGAGAGAGAGAGAGAGAGAGAGAGAGAGAGAGAGAGAGAGAGAGAGAGAGAGGGTGGACAGAGAGAGAGAGAGAGAGAGAGAGAGAGAGAGAGAGAGAGAGAGAGAGAGAACATGTATTTCAACAAGAATTTCCCAGATATCAATATCAAAGAGTTGCCTCCACCTCAGTCTTTGTCTAACAGGATGCAACCAGAGGGGCAAGAGAGGCACGAGAGAAGGGGATTGGAGGGAGGATGGGTGGAGAGGTTGCTTCTTCCAGTGTCCTCTACTGGTGGCATTGTGAACTAACTTAGTGAGTATCTGCACAGCAGGGCGAGCACATAGAGCAGCTGCTTCCACTGACCTGATATGGAAAGTCTGTGTTTGGGAGAAAAACAGGAAGTGAGTCTGGTATCAAGTTTCAAAGGAAGCCAACACCCAGTACTACACATTCTTCCATAGCCAACTGACACCTCCCAGTCTATTGCTCTGGACTCGAAGGGTTGCCAGTACCAAGCTCGTGTGGTGTGGTATACATAAGGACACAATCAGAAGGTCTTTTTGCCAGATATGTTTAGCACTATCTGTAACAGTATAATCATGTGTGGTGAGTGTTTTATTTTGACATAGATTTCATGATGGTACTCCTTATGGAATTGAAAAAAGGGAACTATTTATGTATTTAATTGCTTCTTTTCAATGTATTTTAAAAGCCCTGCATCTTCCAAAACTAAATAAACAGCACAGAATGATGAGTTTTCCCGCTAAATAAAGAAATCCAAAGTCTATGAATTGGTATGGAAATTGAATTTTATAAATAAACAATATTCTATTATGTCCTCTGCAATGTGGTTGAATTTACTGTCATGGAACCTTTCGGTCCACAGCCCACCACAGACTGAGAGAATTTCTCCCACCAATTTTTTTCTGGGAGGGGTGAGGAAGGAGGGGCAAGGGGCGGGGCGTGGGATATCCTCTGGTGGTGGTACTGTGCACTAGCTAAGTCGATCTCAGCATGTCAAGGTGATCACAGACACGAACATTATCAAGCATGATGACACCTTCAATGTTACAGCTGGGTAGTTACATAATTAGGACATGTGGTTGCTGGCCAAGGTAATACTTCCACCTTACAGTCCACCGGTTCGGCTCATTTCTCCAGGTGGAGGTAGGGGCAGTGAGTTGATGGGAGAGGATGAGCTTTTCCCACCAATTTCAATTGGCGTAGCATCCAAAATAGAGAAAATAAACTACCTGATGTCCATCCTCTCCAGCAGCTCAGCACATACTGACTCTTTTTTCCTCCAGTTTTCAGGCGAGGGAGGGGAGAGTCGGTGAGGGGAGGTCTAGGAGTTTTCCCGCCTGGGGGAAGCGTTAATTAATTGAGCCATTCAATTAATTACTCAATTTATTTGATATCAAAAGTGCTCTTCTATCAACAAGAGGGAGGGGTTGGTGATACCCCAAAGGGGTGAAGAAGGAGGAGGGAGGAGTGTTGTGGGTTTCTCAGATTATCCCCAGGGGATCATAAATCAACCTCCTGGGGGGTCATAAATCAATTAGCGTAACAATAGGTTTGTCCCTGAATGCATGCCTGCTGCTGAGTGTACGTAACATGCACAAACAAAATGCACCAGGCCTCTCTTTACCCTACTATTGTCTTCCTCTTTATGAGAGTTCCACGTGCTGAATACTTGGAATTAATTACGGTAATATTCGACAACTGTTTCACTAGACTTTGTAGGCATGCTTTAAAACCATTCAACAGCCAAGATCACATAAAATATTTTTTTTAACTTAAAACAACCGGTTTCAGCAGACTATGCTGCCATCTTCAGGTTTTAAAATCTTTTGTTGCAAAACATGTTCATTTTACGATGACCTCACGCACAATGCGTTAAGTGAGGTCAGCATAAAATGAACATTCTGTACAACAAAAAATTTTAATACCTGAAGATCACAGCATAGTCTGTTGAAACGGTTCTCTTACATTAAAAAAAAATGTTTTGTACGATCTTGGCTGTTGAATGGTTTGTAACAATTAAACAGAGTACCCTTCAGTTCTGGCAAAGTGAGAAAATTCAGTCAGCTTACTTGTTTGTCGGAGTGGGTGTCGTGGCGATGGGTAGTTGGTTATCGCCAACTTGGTGAATCTACACCGGGAACACCTTCAACAAAAGCGCCTGTACGTGCCACGTTCAAAATAACGTTTTTATGGCGACGCTTAGTCTACACGTTTGTGTCGTGGCTACACGGAACAAAAAAGCTTAAAGACTCCCTGAAACATTTAAACTCTGCCAATCCTTATGTAAAATTCAGGATGGTACTTGAAAAGTTCCCAGGGACACAGTGCATGCAGAAAATCCACGTACACCGGCTTCTATCCACGCCTCGAGCTATGACCATCCGTCACAAACACATTCGGCGCTAAAGACTCTGGTCCCAAAAGCTCGAACACGTGTATCCAACGATAGCCTCAGCGGAGAATTAAGACACCTACGAATTGTGTCCCTAAGGGATGGGTACTCTGTTCGTGAACTGAATGGGCGTTGCAGTCGAAATGGGAATTCCCGAGAAACAGGTCGCTACTGAGACGGAGAAAGAGAAGGAGAGAATTGCTTACCTATCTTAAGCGGAACGATCGGTAGGTTCCTACACATAATGTCATCCAGTGTATTTGCCTTCCGTCAGCGTCGATAACAGTCTTCTTTCAAAAGTTAGCCGGCCGCGGTGGTCTCGCGGTTCTAGGCGCGCAGTCCGGAACCGTGCGACTGCTACGGTCGCAGGTTCGAATCCTGCCTCGGGCATGGATGTGTGTGATGTCCTTAGGTTAGTTAGGTTTAAGTAGTTCTGCGTTCTAGGGGACTAATGACCACATCAGTTGAGTCCCATAGTGCTCAGACCCATTTTCAAAAGTTAAAGACAGATCTCCGAAAGCCGGTTGCGAACCGTGTTCCATGCGAAAGGGGCATGTATTACTTGGGGCAGACTACTGGAATAGTCGAGGAGAGATACAAGGAACACTAGCGGTACACCCTACTAAAACAACCAAGTAAATCAGTTGTCACCGAGCACTGCCCTCAATATAGCCCTGTCAGTGAAATGACCTACGAGGAGACCAATATTGTGTAGCAAAAGCCATATTTATGGAACAGCATAAATAAGGAGTCTATAGAAGTAAAGACGTCCGAAAATCTAATAAACAGGGAAGGATGTTCCAATTTAAACTAGACCGCGATGCTTAATTTATTAAGATCTTCCCGGCCATCACATCCACCAGCTGCAAAACAGTGACAGAATGTACGTTTCGCTGATTTTCAGTATGACCTCTCACATACGAAAAAATATCAGGGGGCATAGTAGACCTCGGACGTCGAACTGAGCTACAAACAACGCCGGGAGACCGACAACAGTTGACTGTCTGGTTGGAGTCCAGGCAGCGAGCACGCATAGCAGCAAATCTCGTAGCGCCCTGAGAGGACATTTGGGTCGGTCGCTGTAATTTTGCCCATAAAATGAAAACAACAAGTCGTCTCTGTACCCGGAAGCACGTCTTTAATCAATCACGACGAGAAAACCTGAGAGGTCAAGTTCTTGATTATCGAGGTTAGTGCTGGTCCCGGACTGTACTAACTAAATTACAAACACGGGTAATAGAAAATAGTTATGTTTTTGCTGGAAATTGCTTTTTACTGTTGTAAGACGTGTATAATTGCTATTTACTGTTGTAAGACGTGTATACTTCTATTGGCTATTATCAAACCACAATTTATGAAATATGTTTATATTTTATTAATAGGATTAAGTAGGAATAATTAATATTTGTTATTTTGGAAATAATTGTGGTAGCAGGGAATGTCTGCACCAAAGTATTGTTGGCGGGAGAGACTGCACATTGATATTATTTTAAAAAGGGCGGAAGAGACCGCGTATGGATACATTTTAAGAAAAGAGCGGGGAAAGACGGCGCATTGATACATTTTGTAATGGTAGCATGGATTGTCTGCACCAGAAAGCATTGTTGGCGGCAGAGACCGCACTTCAGTGTTCGTAGGAAGTCAGTAGCAAGCGAGATGTGAAGCGAGTCGGTAGCAGGTCTGAAGCGAGAGGTTGAGAGGAGCGGTGTGCCTGCCAGCCACCAGTTATGATTTACAAGAGATTATAAACGGATGTACAAAGACACCAGCTAACTATTGTCATAAGAGGAACTAATATTATTGAATTATTATTATTTTGTTTTGAGAAACTCAAGACTACTGAAGGTATGATTGCGCAATGCTAGTTGTTGGTTCAAATGGTTCAAATGGCCCTGACCACTATGGGACTTAACATCTGTGGTCATCACTCCCCTAGAACTACTTGAACCTAACTGACCTAAGGACTTCACACACATCCATGCCCGAGGCAGGATTCGAACCTGCGACCGTAGCGTTCACGCGGTTCCGGACTGAAGCGCCTAGAACCGCACGGCCACGACGGCCGGCATGCTAGTTGTAAGAGTATTGTAAAAAGCAAGTCCCATTTGAACGTTTGTCAAATCATTTCATTAGCAGCAGTAAATATTTGAAGAAACGTTTTCAGAATATAATTAATTTTTGCCAGCAACGTTGCTCTACTGCTTTATTGTTGTCAAGAAAAAGAGGAGACGCGAAGGTTTCACTGTGTTTACAAAATATGCTGGGCGTCACATGCGAAAGCTCACTGCATTACTCGCCGAAAACTGACGACTTATTTACAAAATTAGGCTTTAAACACATCATACTCATTTTCATTTTGCTTACAGTTCACTTTCGGGAAAGAATCGTCTCTTTTTTGCTGTTTCGGTTTTTCATTAACTTTTTGTGACTGTGTTTCTCATTTTGCAGAGCGTCAAAGCACCAGTAAAGTCAAAAGAATTCAGTCCTGCTTACACTGATAACACATCGGCCCCGTTTCGGTGCCACGGCGAACGTGATATCGCGTTCCTCAATAGCTGTTTCTGCGCCTATCAAAAAATCCTGACAGAGCGTTCCTCTAGATTGTCTCTTTTTTTAATTTGTTAATAACGTCTAATTTGTCTTCGATCATTATAACAACACGTTTGCTTTTATCTGTCAACCTACTAGCACATATGAACCGTCCGTAACGCCATGAACAAGAAACTTGTTAAAAAGTCTCAGTGATCTATTTCAGAAGCTATTGTTCAGATCTGTCGGTGGCTAGAAATGCACGATCGGCGTCGCATTCCTCCTGGTGATGTTAAACGTCATGCTCTCATTCCGTATTAATTTAGCGCAAGAATTGTGAAGGGAACCGTTCCAGAATAAAAATCTAAATCATTTTATTTTATTTTATGAACTGCTTTGAGTAAGTTTTACATTATCGGTTTTTTGCTCCTAGGGAAAGAGCTAGCTAATCACATACGCAGGAAATTGGCCGCAGACATGATACAAATTTAGATTCCCCGCATTTACCTGAACGTCAGATAGACAACAACTCAAAAATACTAGTATTTCAGGGATGTGTGGATGTTGCACCCCCTTCCGGTGTTAAAACATGATTCACATGGATAATTGAGAATTCCAATAGAAATATTCATTCTTATTACGACAGAATACTTGTGGATTTTTATTTTGTTCAAAAATCGCCAAACTAAGGCCAGATAATCTGGAAACTGGACAATTCAAACGTAGAAAATCGAGAGCGTGCTGTAACTGATTACTGACGGTTGTTTAAAAATAACCAGTTGATAAGACAAGTGTGTGTCTGGGAATAAAACAAAAGAATAAACAAGTTTTTAGCTGAAGTGAATGCAACTAGTTCATTTTTATCCCGCAAGAACGGAACCGGCACGCAGCTAGTTCCTTAACAACAATTATTGTTCTTCAGCAGTATAGTCTGTAACATACACTGAAGCACCATAGGAACAGGTATAGGCATTCGTATACAAATACAGAGATATGTAAACAGGCGGAATACGGCGCTGCGGTCGGCAACACCTATACAGGGTGTTACAAAAAGGTACGGCCAAACTTTCAGGAAACATTCCTCACACGCAAAGAAAGAAAATATGTTATGTGGACATGTGTCCAGAAACGCTTACTTTCCATGTTAGAGCTCATTTTATTACTTCTCTTCAAATCACATTAATCGTGGAATGGAAACACACAGCAACACAACGTACCAGCATGACTTCAAACACTTTGTTACAGGAAATGTTCAAAATGTCCTCCGTTAGCATCCATCCTCCGTCGCATGGAATCCCTGATACGCTGATGCAGCCCTGGAGAATGGCGTATTGTATCACAGCCGTCCACAATACGGGCACGAAGAGTCTTTACATTTGGTACCGGGGTTGCGTAGACAAGAGCTTTCAAATGCCCCCTAAATGAAAGTCAAGAGGGTTGAGGTCAGGAGAGCGTGGAAGCCATGGAATTGGTCCTCCTCTACCAATCCATTGGTCACCGAATCTGTTGTTGAGAAGCGTACGAACACTTCGACTGAAATGTGCAAGAGCTCCATCGTGCATGAACCACATGTTGTGTCGTACTTGTCAAGGCACATGTTCTAGCAGCACAGGTAGAGTACCCCGTATGAAATCATAATAACGTGCTCCATTGAGCGGAGGTGGAAGAACATGGGGCGCAATCAAGACATCACCAACAATGTCATAGAGAGAGTAACTGAGTAATAGGATGTGGTTTCACTTGGAGAGTAAATTAAAAAGAAAAAAAAGAAAAAGAAAAAAAAATACACCGGTTCTCGTCCGATCACTGAAGTTAAGCAACATCGGGCCCGGTTAGTACTTGGATGGGTGACCGTCTGGGAACACAGGGTGCTGTTGGCTCCCCTTCATTTTCTCCTTTCTACGTCGCTATCTCTGCCAGCCCTCTTTTCACACCACCTTTCTGTTGTGACAAAGATGCTTCCTACAGCATTTTAAACGTGCTAGGAATTCTTTGAAAATAACGAAAAAAAGAAAAAAAGTGGGGTCAACTTAAAAAGACTTGCAATGCGGTGGCCGAACCCCGAAGGAGATATACCGGCCAATAAATGCCACACGATCATTTCCTTTCATTTCATTCACTGGATGACTGGAGACATGTAACAAGGCGTAATGAATCACGGTACACCCTGTGGCAATCCGATAGAGGGGTTTGGGTTTGGCGAATGCCTGGAGAACGTTAGCTGCCATCATGTGCAGTGCCAACAGTAAGGTACAGAGGCGGCGGTGTATGGCGTGGGGGCGTTTTTCTTGGTTAGTCTTGCACTTAAGACAACGCTAACTGCGGAAGTATAGAAACACGTTTACAACAATGTGTGCTGCGTTCAGCAGAGGAACGGTCGGAGATGGTGACCACTTGTACCAGCATGACAACGCACCCTGCCATCAAGCAGCATATGTGAGGCAATGGCTGGAAGACAATAAGTTTCCTGAGTGGACTGGCCTGCCCAGAATCCCGACCTCAACCTGATGGAACACTTTTGTGAAAAGCTAGAACAGTGACTTCGTTCCAGACCACAGCCCTCAGAAGCACTGCCTTCCCAGGTTTCGGCTCTTGAGGAAGAACGGGCTGCCATTCCTTCACAGACTTCCAGACACCTCACAGAAAGTGTTATAAAGGCGAAGGGTGGACAAACCCTGTATCAATGTTCATTTATAGGTGACCGGATTCTTTTGATCGTATAGCGTATAGGCAGGTCTCCACCCATCGGCTGGCGAACGGGGCAGAGATCTGAGTTTCTCCTGGCGTACACAATTTTAAAACAACTTACTGGAATTCGGCCAGGTAATATTAACATTAACCAAAACGGCCTTGCTGTGCTGGTACTGCGAACGGCTGAAAGCAAGGGGAAACTACAGCCGTAATTTTTCCCGAGGACATGCAGCTTTACTGTATGATTAAATGATGATGGCATCCTCTTGGGTAAAATATTCCGGAGGTAAAATAGTCCCCCATTCGGATCTCCGGGCGGGGACTACTCAGGAGGATGTCGTTATCAGGAGAAAGAAAACTGGCATTCTACGGATCGGAGCGTGGAATGTCAGATCCCTTAATCGGGCAGGTAGGTTAGAAAATTTAAAAAGGGAAATGGAGAGGTTAAAGTTAGATATAGTGGGAAATAGTGAGGTTCGGTGGCAGGAGGAACAAGACTTCTGGTCAGGTGAGTACAGGGTTATAAACACAAAATCAAATAGGGGTAATGCAGGAGTAGGTTTAATAATGAATAGGAAAATAGGAATGCGGGTAAGCTACTACAAACAGCATAGTGAACGCATTATTGTGGCCAAGATAGATACGAATCCCACACCTACTACAGTAGTACACGTTTATATGCCAACTAGCTCTGCAGATGACGAAGAAATTGAAGAAATGTATGATGAAATAAAAGAAATTATTCAGATAGTGAAGGGAGACGAAAATTTAATAGTCATGGGTGACTAGAATTCGAGTGTAGGAAGAGGGAGAGAAGGAAACGTAGTAGGTGGATATGGATTGGGGCTAAGAAATGAAAGAGGAAGCCGCCTAGTAGAATTTTGCACAGAGCACAACTTAATCATAGCTAACACTTGGTTTAAGAATCATGAAAGAAGGTTGTATACGTGGAAGAACCCTGGAGATACTAAAAGGTATCAGATAGATTATATAATGGTAAGACAGAGATTTAGGAACCAGGTTTTAAGTTGTAAGACATTTCCAGGGGCAGATGTGGACTCTGACCACAATCTATTGGTTATGACCTGTAGATTAAAACTGAAGAAAGTGCAAAAATGTGAGAAATTAAGGAGATGGGACCTGGATAAACTGAAAGAACCAGAGGTTGTACAGAGTTTCAGAGAGAGCATAAGGAAACAATTGGCAGGAATAGGGGAAAGAAATACAGTAGAAGAAGAATGGGTAGCTCTGAGGGATGTAGTAGTGAAGGCAGCAGAGGATAAAGTAGGTACAAAGACGAGGGCTGCTAGAAATCCTTGGGTAACAGAAGAAATATTGAATTTAATTGATGAAAGGAGAAAATATAAAAATGCAGTAAATGAAGCAGGCAAAAAGGAATACAAACGTCTCAAAAATGAGATCGACAGGAAGTGCAAAATGGCTAAACAGGGATGGCTAGAGGACAAATGTAAGGATGTAGAAGCTTATCTCACTAGGGGTAAGATAGATACTGCCTACAGGAAAATTAAAGAGACCTTTGGAGAGAAGAGAACCACGTGTATGAATATCAAGAGCTCAGATGGCAGCCCAGTTCTAAGCAAAGAAGGGAAGGCAGAAAGGTGGAAGGAGTATATAGAAGGCTTATACAAGGGCGATGTACTTGAGGACAATATTATGGAAATAGAACAGGATGTAGATGAAGACGAAATGGGAGATACGATACTGCGTGAAGAGTTTGACAGAGCACTGAAAGACCTGAGTCGAAACAAGGCCCCCGGAGTAGACAACATTCCGTTAGAACTACTGACGGCCTTGGGAGAGCCAGTCATGACAAAACTCTACCAGCTGCTGAGCAAGATGTATGAGACAGGCGAAATACCCTCAGACTTCAAGAAGAATATAATAATTCCAATCCCAAAGAAAGCAGGTGCTGACAGATGTGAAAATTACCGAACTATCAGTTTAATAAGCCACGGCTGCAAAATACTAACGCGAATTCTTTACAGACGAATGGAAAAACTGGTAGATGCAGACCTCGGGGAGGATCAGTTTGGATTCCGTCGAAATGTTGGAACACGTGAGGCAATACTGACCTTACGACTTATCTTAGAAGAAAGATTAAGAAAAGGCAAACCTACGTTTCTAGCATTTGTAGACTTAGAGAAAGCTTTTGACAATGTTGACTGGAATACTCTTTTTCAAATTCTAAAGGTGGCAGGGGTAAAATACAGGGAGCGAAAGGCTATTTATAATTTGTACAGAAACCAGATGGCAGTAATAAGAGTCGAGGGGCATGAAAGGGAAGCAGTGATTGGGAAAGGAGTGAGACAGGGTTGTAGCCTCTCCCCGATGTTATTCAATCTGGATATTGAGCAAGCAGTAAAGGAAACAAAAGAAAAATTTGGAGTAGGTATTAAAATTCATGGAGACGAAGTAAAAACTTTGAGGTTCGCCGATGACATTGTAATTCTGTCAGAGACGGCAAAGGACTTGGAAGAGCAGTTGAACGGAATGGACAGTGTCTTGAAAGGAGGATATAAGATGAACATTAACAAAAGCAAAACGAGGATAATGGAATGTAGTCAAATTAAATCGGGTGATGCTGAGGGAATTAGATTAGGAAATGAGACACTTAAAGTAATAAAGGAGTTTTGCTATTTAGGAAGTAAAATAACTGATGATGGTCGAAGTAGAGAGGATATAAAATGTAGACTGGCAATGGCAAGGAAAGCGTTTCTGAAGAAGAGAAATTTGTTAACATCGAATATAGATTTATGTATCAGGAAGTCGTTTCTGAAAGTATTTGTTTGGAGTGTAGCCATGTATGGAAGTGAAACATGGACGATAACTAGTTTGGACAAGAAGAGAATAGAAGCTTTCGAAATGTGGTGCTACAGAAGAATACTGAAGATAAGGTGGATAGATCACGTAACTAATGAGGAGGTATTGAATAGGATTGTGGCACAACTTGACTAGAAGAAGGGATCGGTTGGTAGGACATGTTTTGAGGCATCAAGGGATCACAAATTTAGCATTGGAGGGCAGCGTGGAGGGTAAAAATCGTAGAGGGAGACCGAGAGATGAGTACACTAAGCAGATTCAGAAGGATGTAGGTTGCAGTAGGTACTGGGAGATGAAGCAGCTTGCACAGGATAGAGTAGCATGGAGAGCTGCATCAAACCAGTCTCAGGACTGAAGACAACAACAACAATATTAACAGCGGCAACCGATATTTCGGCGGGAGCACACCTCGCCATTTTCAAGGCAAACTGCAACGGACAGGCGATGCACAGGCAAATTTAAAACCTCTGTTCTGGGAATAATGCAGGTCCACTAGTTCCACCAAAGATAACCAAAGTCAGAGATATGGGTAGTGAGACTACGAACTAGCAATTGGGGTAACACTGACTCTGTCCCTCTAACTTTTGACAAGGGGAGAGCAGGATTCCAAACCGAGTTTAAACAAAAACCTCTATCTCTGTTTACAAAGTTACTCGCTAATTTAATCTCAACTGCCTCATAATAACATTGTCTCAATAGTTGGACGTGCATGCCAATATTTCGGTGTTGTTGTATAACATAGAGTGACGAGTATCCAAGCAATGTTCGGCAATGCCATATTTACTTGATTGTTGTAATCGTGTGTGCCGTTATGTTCAGTACATCGGTCCTCCACGGTCCTGATAGTCTGACCAATATATGCCATGCCACAGCTACAAGGAATGCGAAACACTCCTGTCTTACGCAAACTAAAATCATCCTTAACGGAGCCCAAAAGCACTCAATTTTAGATGGAGGTCGGAAAACACATTTCTCATCCTATTTCCGTAAAATACGACCGATCTTATTTGAAGGGCTTCCAACGTAAGGCAAAAAGACAGTAGACTTAGGTGTCGACTCAGTGTCATCATCAATCACACGATGCACAATTGGTCGATAGCGTAACACACGTTCAACCTGTCTTTCGCTATAACTGCTGAAGAGCCAACGCCGTGTTACTAGTGGAGGCCGAAATGCATGCGTTTTAGCTCACTCAAGCTGGCGTGAGGAGGGAAGAACTACACTGACGTGAGGTCTGGAACATGACAAGGAATTAGAATTCAGAAAGTGGACGTAATTAGTTTCATACTTAACTTTAATCCATTAATGATGAACATCGTTCTTGACGGTACATGAGTCACAATATTATCTGTTCAGAAAACATAGTAACTGAATATGGCGCCTAGCTAGGTCGTAGCAAATGACGTAGCTGAAGGCTACGTTAAACTGTCGTCTCGGCAAATGAGAGCGTATGTAGGCAGTGAACCATCGCTAGCAAAGTCGGCTGTACAACTGGGGCGAGTGCTAGGGAGTCTACACTAGACCTGCCTTGTGGCGGCGCTCGGTCTGCAGTCACTGATAGTGGCGACACGCGGGTCCGACGTATACTAATGGACCGCGGCCGATTTAAAGGCTACCACCTAGCAAGTGTGGTGTCTGGTGGTGACACCACAATAACCATTTTGGCGGAACTTAGCTTCAAGATGGGACAGCTCAGCTGGTAAAGTATCCGTGTCGGAAATGACATATGCCCTCTGTACCAAGGTACGAATTTGCCTGTACATCGCTTGCCCGTTGAGTTTGCCTTGAAAATGGCGGAGTGTGCTCCCGCCGAAATATCGGTAGAGATGATTGCGTTAAATTTTCCGATCATCAGACTTTGGGCCAATATTCTGGATTGAATTCGAAGACCCCGCAGTATCTCATGGAGTGAGGTCATGTGACTCTGTCGGTCGTGATAGGTCCGTCAGCTGGGGATGTGAAGCTCGGCGGGTATCTGACTGCTGCTCGGAAGAAGTTGGACTGGTGCCGTTTTTAACCCTTTCCCCTCTCTCTGTAGTCATTACCACAGCACAAACACGACACTGAAACTCGGAATGCACAGTCACGTATACTAAACAGACATGCTTAAGACACCTTTCTTACATTTCCCGAAGGAAAGGTGCTATTGTGCGCGAAGAAAGAAAGCGTTTCCAGTAGGGTCAACGTAATCCTCGAGGTTTCTCAGCCCTGCTTCTCCTCAGCTGTTACAAGTGTCGTACCCTTAGTTGCCATTTCACGCGATACGTAGAGAAAGACTGAGCGTTTGTTCTCCTTCTTTGTCTGAGCGAGAGCAGCGCTAAGGAGGGAGCAGCGGGGAACGACCGCAGTTGCTCGCCGAGCACTTGGGCGGCCATGCGGGCAGCCAGGAAGAAGAGGCCGGGGCAGGCGCTAGCTAGACCAGGGGTGTGCTACGCTCACTGCGCAGTCCCGCTGCACCGAGGCGGATGCAGCCCACTTCGCCGTTTGCACTCGTGCTGCCTTCCATGAAAACCTCCCAAATCTGCCATCTGCGAGGGAATGTCGTGGTTCTAAAAACACATGAAATTTGTCTATGCAGCCTGTCCCAGGACAAATGGTCAATATTTGGGGATAACGCAGAAAGCATGTAAGAGGTCCGTAATTAAAGAGTTTGTTGCTAGCGCACTCGAGCTGATGTAATTTCGATGTATTGCTCACGCGCTGCCTGAGGTATGTAAGCTAGAAGAGAATCTGAGACCAAAGAGCAGTATTGACTGCAGTAGGAACTGTGTAGCAGTAGGAGTAAGTTGTCGCTAGCGAGCAGTCGTGTCTGGTGTATCGTGTTGGCTGGGCCTGTCGTGTGCAGCGATGGCGGAGCCTGAGCGTTGTAGGATAAGGTAAAAGCAGCCTCGCGCATATGTAGTATTGTTACATCAAGTCCCATGTAAATGTTTTAAAGAAATCTGTTAATAATAATCTTTCTCATAAAAAGTTCTTTCCTTTTATATAAGACAAATCTATCGGCCATCATTGCACTTAGCTGCGCCAGGAAAAATTTCTTATAGGAGCAGATATATACGCGTTATCCGGCAACCTAATTAAGGTAAGATTTTTCAGTTTATTCAGAATGATGTATCAGGGCAATGACGCAGCATTGCTGACGTCCAAAATTTCCCAGGTTAAATTGACTGTCAATTATTGAAAGGTTATAGGTTTGTCACATTGTATTATATTTTCACTGTTGGGTAGTTACGCTAAATGAGAGTATTATTCATATTATTTTATTTTTTGGGGAGGTTACACTTGGCGACAACCGGCCAGGATCGTATTTTTGTGAATTTCTGAGAAGTGGACAGCTATATATCTGCTCTTATTTACTTAATATTAAAAGTAGTTTGCATCTGGCGCAACGCATTTACTAATTTGTCACTTTTTCATTCACAGATCATCGGCAATTTATTGCTCTTTGTTGTAACTGTATTTGTTCCATTTTTGCTTTGTCTTTGTTTGATTTTGTGCTTAACTTTGCGTTGTGAAAATGCCGCGAAAAACTGCTAACAGTACATCGCGAGTCGTAATGAGTGAAAAATCCGATTTTAATAATTTGACTGATAATACTAGCGACACTCAGTGTAATAGTGATAATCCTCTAATTACAGATAATCAGTGTGTGCCTGTCACTAGTAATGATTTTGATGCTAATGATGAGCAAACAAATTCAATTGTGTCCTCTGTTAATTTAACGACAATTGATGACGTGGCACGTTCCGTTACAATGAACGCTGTCCAGTTTGAAACACCTGATTTGCAAAATTTACGTAGTGAACAGATAATTGTTTCTAACGAAGGTGACCAATATACACAAAGCACGTCAGATTTATTTGATTCCGCTGTAGTGACCAACACAACACATCCGATTAGCAAACCTTTTTGCGAATCAGACAATGACCAAATGGTTATACAAAACGTGACACATGCAGATACACCATCATACAGCACAGAGAATACAGCAGCTAATTTTGGCATGGATCGAGTTATGGCATTATTGCTACAACTTAATGAAAATCTCAAACAACAAATTAATGAATCGACAAACAACTTAATGCAAGTTTCAAACAGTGGAATGAAAAACTAGACAACAATTATAAACAACTTACTGAATCGTGCAAACAATTTAATGAAAGTTTCAAACAGTCGAATGAAAAACACGACAACCTTAATGAACAGACCAAACAACTTAGTGAACAGATTTCAAACGTTACCGTGCAAAGTCATGATACTAAAGAACAATTACGTGAGGAAATTAATGGTTGTGCTAGGATCAGTAGTGAAGAAATTAGATCCGTTGCAGAAGAATTAAGTAATACACATGCAGCCACAACTAAATTACTTAGAGATGAAATTAGTGCAGTCGCTAAACAATGTTCTGCAAACGCAACACAGTTACGCGACGAGTTTAAATTAATGCCATCAGAACTTTCACGCACACTGGATGCGAAAGTAGACACGAAATTTGAACAACAAAACAACCAAATTGACGAACGTTTTAATCACCACCTACAAAACAGTGAAACGCGTTACCGTAAATTTATACAGGAACGGAACAAAGTAAAGAAACAAGTCATGGAAACAATTACTGCACAGAGACAGGAAGATGAGCGTAAATTATTTACGAAAGCAAAAACATACGTAGACAACAACATTGCTACATTATCAGACGAAATCAAACAGTTGAACACCGAATTGCATGATGAAATCTCCGATCTTAAAACAAAAACAGACACACACACAGTAGACTTTCAGACAGTGACCAACAGACTTGAACAATTAGAATTAATACAAGATCCCGATGCCATTAAAGCAGACGTTAAGAAATTGAACAAAACTACCCGTAAAATCCAAAAACAAATTAATGCTTGTGACACTAAAGATGATGATCAGGTTAAAGCATTGACTGAAAAATTTGATGAATTGGCCAGTCGTATTGACGTTATCGAAAATAACAATGACACCAAATCAGACGATAAGTCACCAATTTCTTTCAATCAAACACCCGAATTCCAAAATTTACAGCAGACGATTAGTGAGATAGGTTCGTCCAATAATACATTACGTAGAAAATTGTCATCTTTGCAGGACGAATTGACGGAGATGAAAAATATTTCAGCCTTTAACACATCACAGCATGCGCCACTTTCCGAACATTTCTCACAGTCACACAGCCAGTATAATTTAGGTAGTTTACAGAGAGTACGTGACTTGGATTCCGGGCAGACACAGACAAACGGATTATCATACTATCCTGAACCAGTTCACACATTCAGAGACAATAACGTTGATTATAAGCAATTTTTATCCGTGAAAAAATCTAAGGTATTTAAAAATGACAGAACGCAAATACACCCTTTGGACTGGATACAACAATTTAGCTTTGCTTTTCCACCAGCTTGGCCTTTAATGCAGAAACTAGAATTGGACTGGATACAACAATTTGCTTTTGAATTTTCACCGGCATTGCATGTAACGCAGAAACTCAAATTTATTTGCAGTGCTTAAGTGACCTCAGGGGATTCATTACACTTCGATGAATACGTGCCATAGCGTGCACAGGGCCCCGAGCTGTAGTAGTGCTATTTCATCTTTAGTTTTCTGCACTGCTGCCTTCTCTTTTACTATGCTTTATATCTATCAAAATAGCTCTTCAACTATCGATCTATCTAGGATTAAGAATAAGTAAAGAAAACCTGATATGACAAGTTTTACCGAAAGTGACAGTTTTCATTAGACACTCCCGAAATGACAAGAAATACCAGCATAATTTAAAAACAGATAAAATTTTAATCATCAGTAGGTACAAAATTTTCAGCTATCACAAACACATGTTGGCTACAATAGAGGGTTTTCTCCGCAACAGCATCAAAACCAGCCGCTTAGCATACCTAACCAACAATGTAGTCTGCAAGGTCAACCAAGCTTTAATGTTTCGCCGCCTACACGTATAGCGTCGGCTCCACCAAATAGTAACGCACAGCAACAAGGAAATCACTACGTACAGAAAACACATCATTTCAACTCATATCGCAATGCGCCGTATAGCAACGATTGTTATGACAGACGTAAAAGTATTGAGCACAGTTTTCAGCGTAACAGTCGGTCTTACCAGCAGCAGAATCATCGGCAACAATAGATTATCATGAATGAACCAGACAGTAGATATCATCCCGAACGTAATACGTCAGGGAGAAATAACAGAACAGTACAAATAGTGGAAATGCCACAGCATCCTCCCGCAAATAACAGCACGTCAGATAGAATTTGACTAGATACAGCGCAGATTGAACCTTCCAGCGATGTAAGCAATACTTTTGATACACAGACTCTTGTTCACGAAAATGTTATTACTTTTGACGACATCCGAGACACTCTTTTGCATGAAAAACCAGTTATTCAAAAAACCATTTCCCATCCTATCATTGAAGTAAAGATTGGATCATCCACATTTTCAGCAGTAATCGATTCTGGATCACCTATGTCAGTTATAAATGAGGAAACTTTCAATGCTTGTAACAAAGAGAATACTTATCCTACGTTACCATTAGGCAAAACTAAAGTAAAAGGAACAGTATCTGGTACAGGAGTAGATGTAAAATTACAGACACACTTATCATTTTGTATTGCAGGTCATACGTTCCACTCAAATTTTTGGATTGTTCCCTTATTGACAACAGACGTTATTTTAGGTACGAATTTTTTGGTACAACACGACGCAATTATTGACTTTCAAAATTCCTGTTTAATGGTAAAGGATGTAAACGTACAACTGGCATTAGAATTTCAGCACGCTTTATCTGCAGAACAACAGGCAATTAATCGGACAGAGGTCATTTCTGCATCACGTAACATAAACTGTCATTCCACATTGTTCACAGATACGTATGTTCACAACTACAATACACCAGACGAAGCCGACTATGACGTTATACAAATGATTTCGGATAAGGTTGAACAGAGCAGCGCAAATACAGACGAACGTACGCAACTACGCAAAATTCTTTTACAGTAAGCTCTAGTTTTTGACAACATCCCTGTTACTATGTCCGGTTTCATGTATGAATTTCAAGTTAAACAGCACGACACATTTAAAGCCAAACATTATCACATTCCGTATATTCACAGAGAACAGGTTAAGAAAGAATTGCAAGCTATGCTTGACCAAGGTATTATTGAACCAGCAGTTAGTCCGTACATAAACCCGCTGCATATTGTTAAGAAAAAGGATGGCTCACTTCGCCTCGTACTTGATTCGCATCACATCAATGACATTATTATTAATGAAACAGATCGCCCACAAACACTAGGAGAACTTCTACAGAAATTTCATGGTACCGCTGTTTATTCCCCATTAGATTTGAAATCGGGATTTTGGCAAATTCAGCTCCATCCGAACTGCAGAAAGTACACAGCATTTCTCTGTTTTGGTGACTGTTATCAATTTTGTAAATTACCGTTCGGTTTAACAATTTCTTCAGCAGCATATATTCGCGGTTTGAATGCTATACTTCCGACAGAACTTAAAGACAGAATCACAACGTATGTAGACGACATTCTTATTGCAGAAGCTAACTGGTCTGAACACAGTTTGATTCTGGAACAACTGTTGCAAACGTTTCGTGCACAAGGACTCACAGTTAATCTTTACAAATCGCACTTTGGCAGAACTTCCATAAAATTTCTTGGACATATAATTTCAGCAGAAGGCATTGCGCCTGACCCGGAAAAACTTCAAGCTTTACGTGACATTACTGTTCCAACGACGAAGAAACAACTACGCAGCTTTCTGGGATTGATTAACTTTTTCCGTAAATTTATTCATTACTCTGCTTTAGACACCCCTAGATTATGCCAACTGACGGGTAAAGACACTATTTGGTCCTGGGATAGCCAAGCGCAGTCTGAATTTGTCAATCTGAAACAAGCTTTGTTGAATGCACCACTTTTATCACACCCAGATCTCACTAGAAATTTTTCCGTTGCCACCGGCAGTTCTAACACAGCTTTAGGCGTACACATTTTTCAAGAAATTGAAGAAGATGGTAATACAGTAATTAAAAACATCGCCTTTGCAAGTCGCATTCTGTCATCTGCTGAACGCAATTATTCTGTTACAGAACTTGAAACATTACGTGTTGTATGGGCATTTACCCGATTTAGGCATTTTCTTTATGGAAGACATACTACCGTTTACACAGACCATAGAGCTATCCAGTTTTTACTTTCTGCTAAATTTACACATGACAGATTAAGCAGATGGAAACTGTATTTACAGGAATTTAATTTTACAATTGTTCACATTCCCGGTACACAAAATATTGTAGCAGACGCACTATCCCGTTCTCTCTGCAACAATCAGCAAGACATCGCAACCAACTTCTGCCAAGCAAATTCTAGCCTCATGTATATTCAACAAGTCGCATTTGAAAACTTCATTACGAGACATAGCAGAAGAGCAGAGAAAGGTAATGTATGGAAAGAAATTAAACACCTTTGGCAAGATAAGAATAACGTTACCATTAGAAACCATTACACGATACGCAATAACATTCGGTTCCGCCGCTCTCACCCTTACGGCAAAAACTGGTTATTATGCATTCCTAACGAACTTGTTAACAAATTAATTTGGTATACACATTTAAGTTACGCACATTGTGGAGCCAGAAAATGTTTTCTTATACTGAGACAGAACTGTTATTTTGCCAACATGGAGAAACGTATTCGACGAGTTTTAGCGTCATGTAAAATCTGCCAGAAAGCTAAATCAGACACGACTTCACATATTACTCCGTTACATCCCATTGTACCTGTTAAATTGAGACACGTGGCCGCTGTAGACATTTTTGGACCGATTCCCAGAACTAATAGAGGTTTTTGCTACTGTACATCTTTGTCGCTGTTGAACTCACTTCGAAATTTGTTACCTTCACTCCGTTATGCAAAGCTACTGCTAAATCTATTTCGAATGCATTTGTAAAACATTTTTTATTTCATGTAGGGCATGTATTGAAAGTAATTTCCGACAATGGACCACAATTTCGATCTGCGATATGGACACGTATGTTACGAGCTAGAGACATTTCTCCGATCTATATATCCAAATATCACGCTTCTTCGAACCCTTGTGAACGACTGATAAAATAAATTGGTAAACTGTGTAGAATGTACTGCCATAAAAGACATATTGATTGGGATACACACATGCTCTCATTCCACGATGTAATTAACTTCATACCAAATGAATCTACTACGCTATCTCCGACTGTTACATTGAATAATGTTGAACCACCTAACAAAATTAAAGAATTAGTATCCTTTCCTACATCTCGTCGACTACGCCACCATGAAGTAACTGAGGTTGCGCTCAACAACATCAAACGTGCCGCAGAGCGCCGGAGAAGACAGCAAAAACAGGTTTGTACACGCCGTGACTTTCACATTGGACAGAAGATATAAGTACGCACACACTATTTATCCAACAGAGGAAAGAGGAGATGCAGTAAATTTGAACTTCTATACGCAGGTCCATAAAGAATTCGCAGCATTCCTCATCCCAATGTGGTACATGTTGAAACTTTGAGAACCAGAAAAAGCAAGGGCAATCACCATATTTCCAATATTAAACCCTTTATTGAATGAACATACTTTACGATCTAACACACTGTACCGCCATTTCCTGATATTTGTATGACCACTCACGCAATTATATTTATGTGACTATTTACTGATGATTATCATATTTTTTCCTGGCAAGTGCTCGGCAAGGTAAGGTTAGCAGGTCGCTTTTCTTGTCGTTATGTATCAGACCGTGCACATTTTCGATTTTGTGTATGTATGATTGTTTTCCTATCGAAAGTAGAATTTTTGTCTGTATACACTATGAAATGTTTAAGATGTAACAAACACCAGTTGACATTGACATTCTGCATTATGATATCTCAACATCTTGACTATTTTACATTTTTTGCTACTACATTATGATACTGTGTGTACATTTTTGCACTTGGAAACTGACTATGTTTTTGACCTAATACTATTTCTGTCATGCTATGCTGTATGCTTAATTATATCACTAGAAACAAGTTTTTATTTAATTGGTATATGAATTAAATGCAAGATATTAATCCATATTCATCATTTTTCAGAAAGCAATACCGTGTAAAAGAAATGAATTAAACAACCACAGTGGTTTAATATGAAATGGAAATTTTACCATCAGAATGAAGGAAAGAAAATGCAATATATTGTCATGAAGAGTAAATGGATCAGAATTAACAAGCATTAACCAGAATATACTGTATACATCGTATGATAGCAGTCTTAACTAATTATTTTTCTTTCACAATACAAGGCGATTGATGCAGACTGTCAGACAGAACTACAGATGTTAATTTTAGTGATGAAATATGCTATAAGTAAGAAACCCTATACTATATGAAGTAATGAATGATAATGAATAGTTGTATGAAGTAAATGGTAATATGAATATGCATAATGAAGTGTCTATTTTTTGCAGATGGTAATAAATGATGATGAATAGTTATATGAAGAATATGCTAATATGAATAATGAAGTTTTTCTTTGCAGATGATGATAATATTTACTTTTAGTTAAGAAATGCTATGTAGTTATTTAAGTATTTACTGCAGTTCCTTTTGACAGTATGTCTTATGTCGCGTAGTATAATGACTGAATGTCTTGGAAAAGACAGCTAGAGTACATATATTTTAAGTACACGTTTGATTACCTGTTAATTCGAAGTTCACTATTTTTCAGCATAATATGCATTTCTTCTTTCAGCTCAATAATCCATTTTGTATTTTTTCCAGTAGAAGCTTTTCGTGACATAACATGCTATAAGCAGTTAGTTGTTAAACCTGTTCTAGTACTTGCATTTTTTTTACCCAGTTGTGTCTTATCATTTATGAATGTGATCACATATACTGTTCTTGTTTCATAACCTTGCTACAGCTGACTCATGACGAATGACACTAATAATCCTTATTTCCAGCAATAAGTCAAAAGCAAATATTTTCATCCTCCAGCAATTAATTATCGATCCCTGTGCAATGCATTGCTACAAAAAAAAATTACATGTCGCAACTATTACCAGTATACAACTAAATAACACTACCAGTTTAAGATATATTTTTAGTCCTAAAGATAATGCAAATTTTCTGTGTATTGATTCCATTATGTCTATGTATTATTGGACTATCGACCTTGAGTAATAGTTCCAATGTCTTACATTTTAAATATGTCTCATGTCACTTACATGATATCATATATAAACACCAGTAGCTTGATGCTACACTCAATAGCTCCTGTTTTAAATGATGACTTGTGAATAACACTGAATGATGTTTTTTAACACTGTACAAATACTTTGTAACTGGACAATGAATGCCACTTATTACTGTAATATGATGATTTATGCATAAATGCTATGCCATTAATTAAGTCTAGCTTTGAATGGTGACTTCTGAATAATGCAGAAAAATGTTCAGTAACTGACCAATGAGTGCCAATAATTATTCAAATCGGTTGATACACTAGTGTAATTCTATGATGACTAGGATAAGACTTAATGTGTCCTTCACCTTCTGACCTAATTACTGCAATATCCGTTTATCCTGTCCATCCTCATGATCATGGAGCACGATATTGGTTTTTGCACTAATTCTACGTTGCTGTAAGAGTATGGATTCAACATGAATATGGTGTTGACATATCAAGCTGTCCACCACCTTGAACGATGGAGATGTTATTATGGTCCTACTGTTTGGTGTACCTAATGTACTACCAAAATGATAACACTGAATATTAATACAACATTTCAGTGTCTTGGCTACACTGAGAAATACTTCAGGGAAGAAAACTTCAGATTGTCTCACTTGGTGTTGTGCTTCTGCAAAAAGATATGGACTTTCAGTGCACCTACATGCAACCTACTGTGCTACAACCATGATGCAATCCTTCCCATTCCTTTCCTAGTTCCTGTAAAATAGTAAAGGCTTATACAGTGCATTTAAATTCTTGTAAAATGATAAAAACTTTTATCGTGCGTGTGCACTCTATTTTGTTAATATATTGTGTACTCATTGTGTATATACTTTGTCATTTCTGAATATGTTTTGTACTCAGTGCGTGTGCACTCTATTTTGTTAATATATTTTGTTGTCATTGTGTATATACTTTGTCATTTCTGAATATGTTTTGTACTCAGTGCATGTGCACTCAATTATAATTTCTTAATATGTTCTGCACTTATGAATGATGTATATACTCTGTGACTGCAAACACAGTAACTAAATAGATTATAGAAAAATTTGTTGCTCATGGCAAGTCCAATTGACTCACCATCGCTGCCAAATTTTTGCCCCCCAGTGGAGGGTTATGTAAGAGGTCTGTAATTAAAGAGTTTGTTGCTATCGCACTCGAGCTGATGTAATTTCGATGTATTGCTCACGCACTGCCTGCGATATGTAAGCTAGAAGAGAATCGGAGACCAAAGAGCAGTATTGACTGCAGTAGGAACTGTGTAGCAGTAGGAGTAAGTTGTCGCTAGCGAGCAGTCGTGTCTGGTGTATCGTGTTGGCTGGGCCTGTCGTGTACAGCGATGGCGGAGCCTGAGCGTTGTAGGATAAGGTATAAGCAGCCTCGCGCATATGTAGTATTATTACATCAAGTCCCATGTAAATGTTTTAAAAAAAATCTGTTAATAATAATCTTTCTCATAAAAAGTAACTTTTGACATTTATCTCAATTTAAAGAATTCACTAATTTCTCCAATCCTTGGCCATCCCGATTATTGAAAAAGAAAAATCAGTTCTTTCCTTTTATATAAGACAAATCTATCGGCCAGCATTGCACTTAGTTGCGCCAGGAAAAATTTCTTATAGGAGCAGATACATACGCGTTATCCGGAGACCTAATTAAGGTAAGATTTTTCAGCTTATTCAGAATGATGTATCAGGGCAATGACGCAGCATTGCTGACGTCCAAAATTTACCAGGTTAAATTGACTGTTAATTATTGAAAGGTTATAGGTTTGTCACATTGTATTATATTTTCACTGTTGGGTAGTTACGCTAAATGAGAGTATTATTCATATTGTTTTATTTTGTGGGGAGGTTACAAGCATCATTCCAAGCAAGAGACTCTAGTGAACATGGGTCGCGAGGCGTAGCCGTGCGGTCTGAGGCGTCTTGTTACGGTCGGCGCGGCTGCCCCCGCCGGAGTTTTTGAGTCCACCCTCGAGCATGGGTGTGTGTGTTGTTCTTAGCATAAGATGGTGTAAGTTAGTTTAAGTAATGTGTAAGACTAGGGACCGATAACCTTAGCAGTTTGGTCCCTTAGCATGTCACACACTTTTTAAAATTTTACTAGTGAACATGGGCTCTAAAATGCACATCATAAGAGCTATCATCATTTTTTCAGTAGAAGAGTTGTGTTTCACATTAGCGAAGATGAATAAGTGCTCAGAGCTCCTAATGTGTACACTTCACAGCCCATGTTAATTGCACTTTTTTTAAATTTTGATAAACACAAACACCTCTCACGATATGAAAAACAAAGAGCCTGCAGAAGAAGAAATTTATTTAACACAATCGAAGATGAAGAAATGATCGTAGCAGTTTAGGTTTGCCTTTTAGAGCCCATATTTGCTATAGTTCTTTGCTTCGAATGGATCGTTCCTGTCATATCTGGGAATACTAACCATCCCTCCTGTGACAACCTGTATTTTGACAACTACTTTCTGATGTCTGGCGAGCCAGGTAGTTTTTTTCGATTTGGTCTTATAGTTTGTTAATAATATTATTACTGTACGGCTGGTCTCGGCGGAGGTTCGAGACCTACCGCGGGCGTGAGTGTGTGTGTTTGCCCTTAGGATAATTTAGGTTCAGTAGTGTGAAAACTTAGAGACTGATGACTTTAGCAGTTAAGTCCCGTAAGATTTCACACACATTTGAACATTTTTTGAATAATATTACTGAAATATTTTGTGTGTACCTGAAAATGAATTTGAATACAGAACATTTCTCAGTTACGATTTCAAATCGTGATTAACGATTAAACGATGGTAATATCGGTCTTGAAATGCAGTTGGCGAAGAAACCCAATGTAGGGCAATAGTTTCTAGTTAGTTAAGCAAGATTAAATGAGCTATTCTTTCTCAGTGACGAATTTCATGAAGGACGCCCGAGAACAGCTCTCACTGACGAAAGTGTTTCCGCTGTTTGAGCAATGCCTTAAGAAGAAAGACGGATATTGAGCTGGTGCGTTTCTGGTACCAGTTTCCATCGAGCATCATTTTGATCTTTGATTAGACTTCGATGCTTATCTGTCTTCTGCTCATCTTTGGCGGCGCGGATTTAACGGCAGCGCGTGCGCTCTGCTGGGGAGGTGTGTCGGGATTGGCGGTGAGGGAGTCACGTGGGACTGTGTACGTAGGCAGGACAGCACAAGGACGAGTCGGACAACGAAGGAGCGGGGCCAGCTGCTACGGCGTGTTGAGTCGTGAGGGCAGATCCACCGCCCATGGTGATTTGGTTTTCCTAGAGGTCGGAAGGACAAGCTCCTTCGAGTCTGTTATAAGCTACGCAGGCCTATTGAATTGGAGTCGCCGAGTTGCTTCGGTGGGTTGCGTGCGTCTTAATTTAATATGCCAGTGTACTAAAAATCCTTTGGAATTTTTTAAGTTGTTTATCACTTACCTCGGTGTCGTGACTATCTTGACGGCAGTTGAGAAAGTGTGGCTACGTCCAACCAACCGATATGAAGCGTGGTTGAAGACGTAGCTAGAAGTGCAACGAATAGTGAGTAAGTCCGGCTCTGGAGTTTTAAGACGCCCCGAGATACGTCCTCTATTCTACCTTGTAGTTCATTTGGTAGTTTGCCGTGTAAATGTGCGTCGAGATAATTCTTGTCATCTTAACCTTAGGGCATGATTTTTAGCGAACTTATTAATCAAAGTTGGGCTGGCACTGGCCAAGTAACTCATGGAGGCTAATTTGTTTCTATTCAGTAGTATTGATCACCTGTTTTCTAGATACGATTGTGTAGTTTATGGCTCAGAATATTGTCTGCCGTTGATGTGTGTTGCGTTACAAATAATTGGCAGCGGTCAACGCGAGCATAATGGGAGCAGAGCACCACGGGGGCAGAGAGATATTTAAGGCCCTGCCCTCTCCTTTTCATCTCGGTTTATGTTGTCTCTGTTGCGTGATTCCATGTTTCCAGTGGTGAATTATAGCATCTGAAGTTCAACTGCAGTGCAAAGCTAAGTACATTTCTATATCATTTCCTGTCTCACGGATCTCTCGTATTGATTTGAATCCTTGGTCTGCTCGCGTCTATCGCTAATTCACACACAATATTGAAGCAACCTCATTTTAGGGGTATTGTTATATGGTCATGTTCTAGTTGTAATCATTCTAAGAATATTGTTGATTAATCAACTGAGTAAGTAAATTTGAAGATTGGTTTTGTCAAAAATAAAGCACCTCCTTAATTTTTAGTCATTTGCATATAGTCTTGCTTAGGAAAGTTGGCTAGCCAACCTTAAAAGATCTGTATTCTTACCCTTAATTTATTCCTCAGCTGAAGTAATGAGAGTTCTGCTGGGAATTCTATGGACATGTGTACTATTTAAGTAAAGCTTTACCTAAATATATTTACCTAGTCATATTCAAAAGTTTTATGGGTCTTGGTCCGGTTAAAGAAATTTATTTGTTATTTGTCCAAATAATCTGGCCTTGTAAGGCAGTATCCTGTATTATTGTGATTGCGATTTTATAATGTAATTGTAATAAAATATGTAGCAACTACAACGGATTACTGTTGTGATTTTGGTGTGTCACTACCATTACACATTTCAGATATTTTATGAATTTATTCTGGCCTCATTAGAGATCAGTGTAAGTTAAATCCAACAAATTTCACATCAACAGCTAGACCTGAGCTAAAAGTGATGACAATGGATTCCACACAAACTGACTCCTAATCAAAAGTAACAACGCACTGACTGGTGGAGGAAAACACAGGAAACATTCCAACGCTGCACCACAAATCTGGTAATGGAAGTAGTGACATCTGGAAGCTACAGAGTCGACACTTCTTTTGTACAAGGTCATATGAACACCTATGTAATTATGTCTCAAATAATTGCTGCTATGTGCCCTGGCAGTTAGCAATACTTCTGATACTGTTTTATTAGAAGTATATCCTGAAAGCGACCAATGTTTCAAAACCTGAATCAGTAAACAACACGTACATTTGTAGATAAGTGAAGAAATGTGACTATGTATATATGCCCTGCGCATAAATCAGATGTTACCTCTCTCCAGCACAAATCTGTATTTATTTAATTTACATTTCGTACAAGCAACTGCGCCCCATATAGCATATGAACTGGCTACTGATCAATAGAACCAGATGTCTTTATTAAGTTGCAAGTATATTTGACAGTAAAAACACTGGGCCACTGATGATTGCAACCAACATAACGAAACTGTGTCGTAGGTCCTCTAAACTCCGAAACGCTGTCAAGTGCAGTCGTTTGGCTATACACAATGGTTACCACTAGGTATCACTACAGAATACTGCTCATTATGGCAGTCAGTCCAGATGTTAACTCGTATCGCAATACAAAGAATGTTAGAAAACACTTTACTATAGATGAGACTGTCCCTAAGCTTGTAAATTGAACTTCACTACAGTAAGTGACACTTCAGAAGTCGTGTCGATGACGAGTTGTTGTTCGTGATCAAAATTTGAACCCACTGTTACCCGAACAAAGCTTGCGTGTCTAATGGAGACTTGAATAGGCATAAAGAGACGTAAAATATCGAAATATTCACAAGTAACAGTTTACAGAGCCGAATGTCCAAACCAGGAAATAAATGAAGAAACGTTTAACACGACACCGGGAACCCCATGAAGCTTATATGACCCCTGAGAAGTAAGCACGAAAGGTATGTAATAAAGTGAAACGCACAAGTGTGAAACACCATGAAATAAAGTTGTGCTGATGGATGGGGAGCAGACCTATACGAATTGATAACTAAGCAGAATCAAATATCAGATGTTATATACGCTCACCAATACCTTCGAGGGATTCGAACTCAGCACCCTTCACTATTGCCTTATAGCAACGAATAGACGTAAAATATATATCGTTTCTTCACCAGTAGCGAGATGAGCACATGTTCTTTAATCTTCGTTGATGTATGGTGCGGATTTTTTTAATAATAGCGTATACATATGTTCATCTATTATGCTATATTCGAGTAAAACAGTGAAAACTATTAACAACAGCATGACATAAGCAGAAGCATATTTGCCCTAATGTTACATATAGTTTTAATAATATACAATATGTCTTTTTGAGCCACTTACATAGTTAACATGATACATGTCAATTGTTAACGTATGTTCTATATTTTTATAATAGTACATTTATTCTACTTATTGTACAGAGGCCTGAAGATGGCATCAATGTAATCCCGAAACTGGCAGCACATAAGAAGTTCATAAAATAAATTTCTACAATACATACGGCTGTTGGTAAATTATTGCATCGAGAAAGGAGCACATGTTCGGCTAGAGGTAACGCAACATATAGTTCTTTGCTACCTGGGACTCCAACCTCGCGCGTGTCAACTATCAAATTCTCTCTCTTTCACTAGTAGTTAGAAACGCGGCGTTTGTAGAGATCTGGAGGAGCTTGGCGTCGTGAGGAAACAGCGAAATGATGGGACAGTATAATCTTGAAGGGTTCAGATGAAAACTGGAACCGGAGCTCGAATCACAGTCCAGTGCAATATTTTCAAAATCTCAAGCTCAATTTGAGCGTACATGACAACTGATTTGTCAACTAAACTAACACTGCTAGAGTAAGAAAACTTAGAAGAGACAGAATTTCTCCAAACCGTGACTTCCTCCACTTCCTCCTCAGACAGTCATAACTATTCCAATTCTGTTCCAGTCAGTATTGAATGGACATTTATAATGTTGTTTTGGAACCGCGGTACAATCTTGCGGGAACTGAATCCACACCTTAGCTATTACAAGCTAGCCTCAGTCCAACCAAGTACCGAATTTCACATGTATTAGCATGATCTTTTTGTCATAACGGGGTTCACAGCACACCGTAAGAGAAGTACTGACTTACACTTGAGCTGCTGCTGTGAATAACATATTCATGGTCTATTACTCAACATCAAACAGTACGGGCGCAAAGCCGTGATATCAAGCGCATCCTTTTCCTGTGTTATTTAAGCCATATTCCGTCTGTCTGCTGAGAGTATTAGTCTGTCAGAGGGTCAGAAAAAGTTTCGTTCATTTTCTAACCAGGCAGTAATGGAAAAATCTTGCGGATACATGTTAGTGAAAGACCTCGTGACTCGTGGTTGGCATGGCAAGGACAAATTCAGGCCTATCAGCCAGCGGCCGCTTCATATAGACCGGCGTCCGCCAAAGTGATCGCGACGCGCCGGGCATAGAGCCGATGATCTCCAGCGAACTATTCTGCGCTCGATTTAGCAAGTATAGCATTATGTAACGTTGCGTATGATATAATACTATGTTTCAGTACGCTCTTTGGCGATTTTGTATGGCGTGTTCTATAATCGTATTTAACTATGGTCTTACTTTGTTCAAGTTTGTAGTTTAGCCCGTTCCATGACAACTTCAATATTTCTCGGTTTTGACGTTATGAGGAGCCTTGTTTATGTATTAGAAACTGAGTCTAAAACGGAGTAAACTCTAATATTTGTGACATTTTGTTGTGTTTGTTTTTAACAAAAGAGTGAAAGCAATGGAGGCAATTCGAAACACCTGTGCCCTGTATGGATTGAGTGCTATGGGGAAAGTCAACTGTGTCTTTTCAAGTACGATCGTTTTGAGACAAATTAATCAACACATTCAGCAAGACGAAAAACAGGCATTACTACTATGGTCAATGACAGTGTATCCGAAACTGGAAAGTGTGACGACCAATTAACCTCCGTACGACACTTGCCTTCATAGTCATATTGAGGTTAAAAGGAGGGAGTATAACAGCACAACGTCTCGTCGAAAATGAGATTAGGTGCAAAGCAGAATCTCCAATTGGGAAGGATGAGGAAAGAAGTTGTCTGTGCCATATCAAAAGACTAATCCTGGAATAGATTTATGGAGATCACCATAAGCCTAAATCATTGCAGCCTGATGGTGATTTGAAGCACTGCATGGTAATTTCATAAGAAGAATATAGTAAGCAAACCATAACAAACATTATCTCAAACAATGGCCTGTATATGTCCCGAAATGTATTGTTATTGATATGCATCTGGTGGCACAAAGACGATGTATTGTTGATATGCCTCACAGGGTTGTGGCTTTGTGTGTGTGTGTGAATTCCTAAGGGACCAAACTGCTTAGGTCGTCGGTCTCTAGATTTACAGACTACTTAAAGTAACTTACAGTAACTTATGCTAAGAGCAAAATACGCACCCATGCCCGAGGGAAGATTCGAACCTCCGACGGGAGGGTCCGCGCAGTCCGTGACATAACGCCTCAAACCGTGTGGCCACTCCGCGCGGCGGTTGTGACTTTCGCAGTTGACATTTGTTACCAACAAATGAGATGCCTTGCTGTCGCAGAGTAACGAATGCGACCTGGAAGAAAGAGCTTGCTTGGCAAACAGGCCTACCACTCGTCCTTTAATCTGGCACCAGCATGTGTTTACCTTTGGCGCCCCTTATCGATCAACCACCAAGAAAGTTAGATTTGTTTTCTTTTATTTGTTTTGCTTTGTCGATTGCGCTTTAAAAGTGGCTTAACTCAGAATCATCACATCGCTGGATGCATGGGATCGAATAACTACCTGCGCATCTTCAGATGATTTTGGATAACAAGGTGGAATATATTGTTGACAATTTTTCTGATATTTGTGTCTATTTTGCTCAATAACCTAACGGGAAATGCTGTTAATATGCACTGCACTAATACATCTGGTATTTCATCATAATACCATAAAACGAATGGCCATCTTAATTAAACGTGAAGCCGTTTGTCAGACTGAAGTAGCTTTATCGGACTACGACGTAAATACGACAGTGTGTCTGTTAAAGCAGTTCCTGAATGAAACACAGTTAACAGAGTGATACGATGTCACTAACTGATTTACAGTTCTGCAGTATTTTATGTTTACTACCTCTAGATCTACTGGTTACAGAACATAGCGAGACGCCTTATGATGACAAAATTTCTGAAGACGTTGTTCTGAGTTTGACATAGAAGTTTTTAGCTCTGTCACAAAGTAGGTAAAATGTTACTCTTGCGCCAATTTGAAACTGAGAGCTACTTCTTCTTACTCTTGACAGTGCGTATACATTTTCGTGGACCAAGCGGCCAACTGCATCATTCATTGCCTTTGTGATGGCTGATACAGATAATTGGCAATGTAGACAAAGAAAATACTGTCGTTTCTGAGTGAAAGTAACCACCCCTGTCTGTAAACATATATTTGATAAGTCGATGACACCACAGTGGAATTCATTCAGAATCTTTGATTGATGTACCCCCAATATATCAAGTGAATCTTGCAAGATAATTTTCTGTCATTCCAAAAAAATGGCAATGAGCACTATGCGACTTAACTTCTGAGGTCATCAGTAGCCTAGAACTTAGAACTAATGAAACCTAACTAACCTAACGACGTCACACACATCCATGCCCGAGGCAGGATTCGAACCTGAGACCGTAGCGGTCGCCTGGTTCCAGACGGTAGCGCCTAGAACCACACGGCCACTTCGGCCGGCCTGTCATTCCAAGAAGTCTCAAAACTATCACTGTGTCACCATACACCAGTCATGTTCCACAATATTATCACGACCTTATCATCGTCGTAGCAGGACGATTATGTTTCTACACGAAATGTCTTTCTTGAGTGGGCTAAAAATTTAGGAGTACATCTTGTGCATCAATGATCCAACTGCTTATTCTCTTTTCTTACGACGTCATGAGGGTATTCTTGTATTTATGGTGAGGGAGAAGAATGGAAAGTTGCACAGAGTACCGCAATACATACGAAAGATAATGAGCATACTTCACTGAGTTACAGATACATTTCATTGTCATTGATATGTATCAGAGCTTGTCAACAAGTACTTTGATCAGACAGCATGGTTTCGAAAGCATCACTTTTGTGCGACAGCTGGAACTTTTTTTCGCACGGTGTACTGCGTACAGGAGCTCTCAAATTTATAGAGTTCCGAAAAGGCTTTTGATATCATTCCTCATAAGTGACTCCCAACCACTCTGCTTTCCTATGGACTATCGTCTCAGTTGTGCGACTGTATTCGTGATTTCCCGTCTGAAAGGTCACAGTTCGCAGTAACTGACAGGACGTCACCTAGTGAAACGGAAGTGATGAGTGTCATTCCGCAAGTAAAGTGAGGTATGCCTTCTGCTATTTCTAATATAGCAGACAATCAGAACATATTTCTTAGATTTGTGGCAGGCAACGCTGCCGTCTAGTAAACTCATTAGAAGAGCAAAGTGAATTGAAAAATGATGTAGAAAATATATCTTCACGGCGCAAAACGCGATAATTGGCCCTAAACAACAAAATGTGTGAGGTTCGGCACATGAACTTCGTAACAAAAGTTCGTAACACAAAACACCTTTTTTGTGTCAGCAGTTATATATCAATAACAATACATTTTGGGACATATACATGCCATTGTTTGAGATAATGTTTGTCATGGTTTGCCCACTATTTTCTCCTTACAAAGTTACAATACAGTACATTGCATCACCATCAGATCGCATTGATTTAAGCTTATGGTGACCTCCTTAAATTTATACCACGATCGATCTTTTGAAAGGGCACAGACAACTTCCTTCCCCATCCTTTCCATTTGGAGATTCTGCTTCGCACCTAATCTTGTTTTTGACGAGACGTTGTACTTTTTGGATGGGTTCGTTAATAAGTAAAATTGGCGCATTTGGAGGACTGAGAATCCTCATTTCGCGATCGAGAAATCTCTTCAACCTCAACAAGTGACTGTGGTGTGCAATGTCCAGTCACGGAATAATCTGTGCGATATTCCTTCATGGCACGGTGACCAACAAACTGTATGTGAAGGTTTTGGACAAGACGTGGTTCATGCAAGACACATATCGACACAATCGGAGCGGCAGATTGTTTGCTGTCCTGGAGGAGCGCTCTGGGACAGCATTCCGACTCTGGGGTACTCAGAGGCCACTGCCATGCACCTCGTTTGGCCGTCAGGTCCTCCGGATCTGTACACACGCGACTCCTGTTTGTGGGGATATATTAAAGACAAGATGAACAGCAACAACACCAAAACCATTGCTGAACTCAAAAGAGGCGTTCAGGCGGTCATAGGCATCATCAGTGTTCCTACACTCCTGTGGGTCATGCACAATTTCGCTATTCGTCTGCTGATGATGGCAGGCATATCGAACATGTCATAGCCTAAATCTGAATAGCTGTTGTGACGTTTACATGTTCAGTTAAGTGTGTGCAAGGCGTAATTTGTTGTAATTTGCGTATTTTTATATAGTTCAATAATTGTCACCTTGTACATTGTATGTTACGCAACGAACATAGCATCACGCATTTTTTAATGACAGACAAGCATAATTACATAAATTTTTAATGCCGGCAATGTTAAACCTAGGAGGATGAGTCAAATGAAAACCTTAAATATTTTTTAAATATTATTTATTGTGCAGAAGTGGTACAAAGCTGTATCAGTTTTCAACATAATCTCCCCCACTCTCAATGCAAGTCCTCCAGCTCTTACAAAGTGCATAAATTCCGTTAGAAAAAAATTCTTTTGGTAGTCTGCGCGACCACTCATGCACCATGTGGCATACCTCTTCATCAGAACGGAACTTCTTTCCTCCCATTGCGTCTTTGAGTGGTCCAAACATATGGAAATCACTTGGAGCAAGGTGCGATGAGTATGGTGGATGAGGAAGACACTCAAAATGCAGGTCTGTGATTGTTGCAACTGTTGTACGGGCAGTGTGGGGCCTTGCATTGTCATGTTGCAAATGGACACCTGCTGGCAGCAATCCACGCCGCTTTGATTTGATTGCAGGCCGCAGATGATCTTTAGGAGATCTGTGTATGATGCGCTGGTGACAGTGGTACCTCTAGGCATGCAATGCTCCAAAATGACGCCTTTTTCTTCCCAAAAGAGAGTCAGCATAAACTTCCATGCTGATCTGTTCGAAACTTTGGTGATGAGGGATGGTGCCATTCCTCGCTCGCTCTCCTCGTTTCCGGTTGGTGGAAGTGAACACAGGTTTCGTCTCCAGTTAAGATTCTTGCAAGGACGCCATCACCTTCTCGTTCAAAGCGCCGAAGAAGTTCTTCACAAGCATCAACACGTCGTTCTCTCGTTTCAGGAGTCAGCTACCGTGGCACCCATCTTGCAGACACTTTGTGAAACTGGAGCACATCATGCATAATGTTGCGTGCTGACCCATGACTAGCGCTGCAATGTCATCTACATCTACATCTACATCCGTACTCCGCAAGCCACCTGACGGTGTGTGGCGGAGGGTACCCTGAGTACCTCTATCGGTTCTCCCTTCTATTCCAGTCTCGTATTGTACGTGGAAAGAAGGATTGTCGGTATGCTTCTGTGTGGGCTCTAATCTCTCTGATTTTATCCTCATGGTCTCTTCGCGAGATATACGTAGGAGGGAGCAATATACTGCTCGGTGTCACTCGGTGGTTTTCCTTCATTATGGCTTCAACTGCTGCAGTGTTCTGTGGAGTCACAACTCGTTGAGCCTGACATGGACGAGGAGTATCTTCCACTGAAGTCACACCATTTACGAACTTCCTACTCTATTCGTTAGACTTCGCTGCTGTGACGAACATGCATCACCGTACTGAACCTTAATTCGTCGATCAATTTCAATAAGTTTCACACCTTCGCTACGCAAAAACAGAATAACAGAACGCTGTTCTTCCCTGGTGCAAGTCGCAAGTGGGGCGGCCATCTTTAGACTGATACTGCGACGGTATGTGTGCATCTGCACTATACTGCCGCCTACAGGCCATTCTGCACGCTGTTTGTAGCATGCTTACATTCTTACAGGATAACGGCGCGAAATTTCGATTTGTTGTTACAAATTTAAGGTTTTCATTTGACTCACCCTCGTGTAGACAAAAATGCAGATGTAGTGTCAGAATAAATGAGTGTTGCCCAGAAAGTAATGCGCCGCATTTTTTTCTTCAACAACTCTTTACTGAACATAATGAGAATTACACACACGAAAGAATGGTTTTTTATCCACACACCCTGTTTTCCCACGTAATCTCCACCCTGTTGTAAGGCCTTCCTCCAGCGCGAAACAAGGACGTGTATGGCCTGTCGGTACCAATCCTTGTCCTGGCGGCGGACCCAGTGATCACTGTGTGAATCACGTGTTATCGTCCTGAAAATGTCCTCCACAAATGCGTCTGTCCTCGCTAATGACATCAGCAACTCGCTGCAACATGTCAGGTATGACAGCTGTGGATGGTCTCCCCGACCGCTGCAAATCCTGGAGCTCCGCCGAACCTCCTGCTGATGACCTTACCCTCCGTGCTCAGCGACTAACTGTACAGGGCTATTACAAATGATTGAAGCGATTTCATAAATTTACTGTAGCTCCATTCATTGACATATGGTCACGACGCACTACAGACACTTAGAAAAACTCATAAAGTTTTGTTCGGCTGAAGCCGCACTTCAGGTTTCTGCCACCAGAGCGCTCGAGAGCGCAGTGAGACAAAATGGCGACAGGAGCCGAGAAAGCGTGTGTCGTGCTTGAAATGCACTCACATCAGTCAGTTATAACAGTGCAACGACACTTCAGGACGAAGTTCAACGAAGATCCACCAACTGCTAACTCCATTCGGCGACGGTATGGGCAGCTGAAAGCTTCTGGATGCTTCTGTAAGGGGAAATCAACGGGTCGGCCTGCAGTGAGCGAAGAAACGGTTGAACGCGTGCGGGCAAGTTTCACGCGTAACCCGCGGAAGTCGACGAATAAAGCAAGCAGGAAGCTAAACGTACCACAGCCGACGGTTTGGAAAATCTTACGGAAAAGGCTAAAGCAGAAGCCTTACCGTTTACAGTTGCTACAAGCCCTGACACCCGATGACAAAATCAAACGCTTTGAATTTTCAGCGCGGTTGCAACAGCTCATGGAAGAGGATGCGTTCAGTGCGAAACTTGTTTTCAGTGATGAAGCAACATTTTTTCTTAATGGTGAAGTGAACAGACACAGTGTGCGAATCTGGGCGGTAGAGAATCCTCACGCATTCGTGCAGCAAATTCGCAATTCACCTAAAGTTCACGTGTTTTGTGCAATCTCACAGTTTAAAGTTTAGAGCACCCTTTTTTTCCGCGAAGAAAACGTTACAGGACACGGGTATCTGGAATTGCTGGAAAATTGGCTCATGCCACAACTGGAGACGGACAGCGCCGACTTCATCTTTCAACAGGATGGTGCTCCACCGCACTTCAATCATGACGTTCGGCATTTCTTAAACAGGAGATTGGAAAACCGATGGATCGGTCGTGGCGGAGATCATGATCAGCAATTCATGTCATGGCCTCCACATTCTACCGACTTAACCCCATGCGATTTCTTTCTGTGGGGTTATGTGAAAGATTCAGTGTTTAAACCACCTCTACCAAGAAACGTGCCAGAACTGCGAGCTCGCATCAACGATGCTTTCGAACTCATTGATGGGGACATGCTGCGCCGAGTGTGGGAGGAACTTGATTATCGGCTTGATGTCTGCCAAATCACTAAAGGGGCACATATCGAACATTTGTGAATGCCTAAAAAAAAACTTATTGAGTTTTTCTATGTGTGTGCAAAGCATTGTGAAAATATCTCAAATAATAAAGTTATTGTAGAGCTGTGAAATCGCTTCAATCATTTGTAATAACCCTGTACTTCTGTCGATAGCAAATGCTCTATAGACTTTGCGCAAGCGTCTGTGAATATTCCCCACAGTTTCTTTCTCTATAGTGAGAAATACAATGACAGATGTTGCTTGTACAGTACAACACCTACAGACGCCATTTTGAAACTGTCCTGCTGCTACGCTATCTGTCGGAAGAGATGGAAACTTGACGCGCTGACCCAGACGACTTCAAATAATACATACATAACATTTCGCATTCGTAGCATTGTTTTCGGCTAAGAAAAAAAAATGCGGTGATTACTTCCTGGGCAACCCTCATATATGAAAATTTTAATTTGACTGTAGATGTATTTTCCGATATACGGGGTGATCAGAAACAGTCTTGCTTGTAATGGCGCTGCAGGATTGGCTGTGCTGAAAAATAACTGTTACGAATGAAATTCGATGCGTTGCGCCGTTCCCGAGGTAATCAGCATTGAAGTTGGCCAATCAGGCCGTTTCGCGCTCATATTCAAGCGGCCCACCACATACAATTAGTGTCAGTCGTTATAGCGTAGATGATAGCACACTAAACTGCGCAGCCTTTCGCTCAGGCTCTGTCGTTAGTACGGTTACACATCCAATTTTTGTATCGATCTCTTGTTCAGTCTTAGGAAAGCAAAATAAGAACACGTTTGGAAACAGCGCCTCTGACGGGTCGATTGAATTTGTTCGCCCTATGGCCTGACTGGCTAACTTCAGTGCTAATTATCTAAAACTCGGGGCAACATTTTTCTGAGCACAACCTACGCTGCACCTTACAAGCTTTTCAGAATTTTTCTGACCGTCTTGTATAGGCAGACGCATAATTCGGCCACGGGGTGCATGCTGTACAGTATCAGTGAAGCTGGAAGTGTTTGTGCTCTGCGTAGCCTATAAGTGATAAAAAAGGAGTTACACGATGCAGAATCAAAATAAATACCTAACTATTAACTAAACGTAAATATACACTCCTGGAAACTGAAATAAGAACAACGTGAATTCATTGTCCCAGGAAGGGAAACTTTATTGACACATTCCTGGGGTCAGATACATCACATGATCACACTGACAGAACCACAGGCACATAGACACAGGCAACAGAGCATGCACAATGTCGGCACTAGTACAGTGTATATCCACCTTTCGCAGCAATGCAGGCTGCTATTCTCCCAAGGAGACGATCGTAGAGATGCTGGATGTAGTCCTGTGGAATGGCTTGCCGTGCCATTTCCACCTGGCGCCTCAGTTGGACCAGCGTTCGTGCTGGACGTGCAGACCGCGTCATACGACGCTTCATCCAGTCATAAACATGCTCAATGGGGGACAGATCCGGAGATCTTGCTGGCCAGGGTAGTTGACTTACACCTTCTAGAGCACGTTGGGTGGCACGGGATACATGCGGACGTGCATTGTCCGGTTGGAACAGCAAGTTCCCTTGCCGGTCTAGGAATGGTAGAACGATGGGTTCGATGACGGTTTGGATGTACCGTGCACTATTCAGTGTCCCCTCGACGATCACCAGAGGTGTACAGCCTGTGTAGGAGATCGCTCCCCACACCATGATGCCGGGTGTTGGCCCTGTGTGCCTCGGTCGTATGCAGTCCTGATTGTGGCACTCACCTGCACGGCACCAAACACGCATACGACCATCATTGGCACCAAGGCAGAAGCGACTCTAATCGCTGAAGACGACACGTCTCCATTCGTCCCTCCATTCACGCCTGTCGCGACACCACTGGAGGCGGGCTGCAGGATGTTGGGGCGTGTGCGGAAGACGGCCTAACGGTGTGCGGGACCGTAGCCCAGCTTCATGGAGACGGTTGCGAATGGTCCTCGCCAATACCCCAGGAGCAAAAGTGTCCCTAATTTGCTGGGAAGTGGCGGTGCGGTTGAAACGTCCCCTTAGAAAAATTGTACACGACTAGTCTATGTGAAACGTCCTCTTTGAACAATTATACACGAATGTGCTTAAACTGACACACAATAGTTTTTAGCGCAACGCAATCTGACTTTCAATAATCCCTACAAAAGAATGGCCCTGACTAACATTAACCTATACCTTTCACAAATCACTTACCTCACAAAAAATCTTCGTTACTCGAACTATTGCAATACAGCGAGCACCACTACTGCTAGCTAAATAAAAGATTCAAACTACTGAAGGCACTAACTACTGATAGGCATAGTTAGCCAATGAAAGATTTTAATAGAGAACAAACAATGTATTTACCTTAATAGTCATAATATATATATCAGTTCATGACACCAATTCTTACAAATTTCAAAACTTCGCCATCTCTCTCCCCACGTCCACCACTGCTGGCGGCTCACCTCCAACTGCGCAACGCTACGCGCTGTTAGCATCCAGCTGCCGCTGCCCGACTCTACAATGGCAGACAACAATGCAAACTAGCCACAGACTGCGCACAGCACAGCCAGTGATTTTTCATACAGAGCGCTATGTGGCGTTACCAATAAGAAAACCTAAACAGCCTACTTACACGGTCCCCTACGGCACTGCGTAGGATCCTACGGTCTTCTCGTGCATCCGTGCGTCGCTGCGGTCCGGTCCCAGGTCGACGGGCACGTGCACCTACCGCCGACCACTGGCGACAACATCGATGTTCTGTGGAGACCTCATGCCCCACGTGTTGAGCAATTCGGCGGTACGTCCACCCGGCCTCCCGCATGTCCACTATACGCCCTCGCTCAAAGTCCGTCAACTGCACATACGGTTCACGTCCACGCTGTCGCGGCATGCTACCAGTGTTAAAGACTGCGATGGAGCTCCGTATGCCACGGCAAACTGGCTGACACTGACGGAGGCGGTGCACAAATGCTGCGCAGCTAGCGCCATTCGACGGCCAACACCGCGGTTCCTGGTGTGTCCGCTGTGCCGTGCGTGTGATCATTGCTTGTACAGCCCTCTCGCAGTGTCTGGAGCAAGTATGGTGGGTCTGACACACCGGTGTCAATGTGTTCTTTTTTCCATTTCCAGGAGTGTACAACGCAAGAATCATGATGGTTAAATGAATTGTTATTTTCACAGCGCAGTCTCCAGACACATTGTATTGGCGAGCATACCAATGTGTTACAGCTAATAAAGTCATCAGAAGATCAGAACAAACTGCAAAACAATTTAGAAAAAAATATCTGAATGGTGCGAAAAGTGGCAGTTGATCCTAAATAACGAAAAGTGTGAGATCATCCACATGAGTGATAAAAGGAACTCGTTAAACTTCGGTTACACGGTAAATCAGTCTAATCTAAAAGTCGTAAATTCAACTAAATACCTAGGTATTACTATTTCGAACAACTTTAACTGGAAGGAACACATAGAAAATGTTGTGGGGAAGGCTAACCGAAGACAGCGTTTTATTGTCAGGATACTTAGAAAATGTAACAGACCCACTAAGGAGACTGCCTACACTACGCTTGTCCGTCCTCTTTTAGAATACTGGTGCTCGGTGTGGGATCCTTACCAGTTAGGACTGACGTAGTACATCGAAAAAGTTCAAAGAAAGGCTGCACGTTTTGCATTATCGCGAAATATGGGAGAGAGTGTCACAGAAATGATACAGGATTTGGGCTGAAAAACATTGACAGAAAGTCGTTTTTCGTTGAAACGGAATATTCTCACGAAATTCCAATCACCAAGTTTCTCCTACGAATGCGATAATACACTCCTGGAAATGGAAAAAAAGAACACATTGACACCGGTGTGTCAGACCCACCATACTTGCTCCGGACACTGCGAGAGGGCTGTACAAGCAATGATCACACGCACGGCACAGCGGACACACCAGGAACCGCGGTGTTGGCCGTCGAATGGCGCTAGCTGCGCAGCATTTGTGCACCGCCGCCGTCAGTGTCAGCCAGTTTGCCGTGGCATACGGAGCTCCATCGCAGTCTTTAACACTGGTAGCATGCCGCGACAGCGTGGACGTGAACCGTATGTGCAGTTGACAGACTTTGAGCGAGGGCGTGTAGTGGACATGCGGGAGGCCGGGTGGACGTACTGCCGAATTGCTCAACACGTGGGGCGTGAGGTCTCCACAGTACATCGATGTTGTCGCCTGTGGTCCGCGGAAGGTGCACGTGCCCGTCGACCTGGGACCGGACCGCAGCGACGCACGGATGCACGCCAAGACCGTAGGATCCTACGCAGTGCCGTAGGGGACCGCACCGCCACTTCCCAGCAAATTAGGGACACTGATGTCCCTGGGGTATCGGCGAGGACCATTCGCAACCGTCTCCATGAAGCTGGGCTACGGTCCCGCACACCGTTAGGCCGTCTTCCGCACACGCCCCAACATCCTGCAGCCCGCCTCCAGTGGTGTCGCGACAGGCGTGAATGGATTGACGAATGGAGACGTGTCGTCTTCAGCGATGAGAGTCGCTTCTGCCTTGGTGCCAATGATGGTCGTATGCGTGTTTGGTGCCGTGCAGGTGAGTGCCACAATCAGGACTGCATACGACCGAGGCACACAGGTCCAACACCCGGCATCATGGTGTGGGGAGCGATCTCCTACACAGGCTGTACACCTCTGGTGATCGTCGAGGGGACACTGAATAGTGCACGGTACATCCAAAACCGTCATCGAACCCATCGTTCTACCATTCCTAGACCGGCAAGGGAACTTGCTGTTCCAACCGGACAATGCACGTCCGCATGTATCCCGTGCCACCCAACGTGCTCTAGAAGGTGTAAGTCAACTACCCTGGCCAGCAAGATCTCCGGATCTGTCCCCCATTGAGCATGTTTATGACTGGATGAAGCGTCGTCTCACGCGGTCTCCACGTCCAGCACGAACGCTGGTCCAACTGAGGCGCCAGGTGGAAATGGCATGGCATGCCGTTCCACAGGACTACATCCAGCATCTCTACGATCGTCTCCATGGGAGAATAGCAGCCTGCATTGCTGCGAAAGGTGGATATACACTGTACTAGTGCCGACATTGTGCATGCTCTGTTGCCTGTGTCTATGTGCCTGTGGTTCTGTCACTGTGATCATGTGATGTATCTGACCCCAGGAATGTGTCAATAAAGTTTCCCCTTCCTGGGACAATGAATTCACGGTGTTCTTATTTCAATTTCCAGGAGTGTATGTTGGTGATACCGACCTACATAGGGAGGAACGATCACCACTATAAAATAAGGGAAATCAGAGCTCGTACGGAAAGATATAGATGTTCATTCTTTCCGCGCGCTGTACGAGATAACAGAGAACTGTGAAGGTGGTTCGATGAACCGTCTGCCAGGCACTTAAATGTGATTTGCAGCGTATCCATGCAGATGTAGATGTACAGGAGTAGAATATGAGTGAAAACACGAAACGCGTCTTGTCTTAAATAGAGCTATATAAAAATTGACTATTTAAAGTAATTATGGATTACTGATTGCGATATCCTCAAGTGTATGTCTTGCCAATCGAATTGCTGATGAAATCATTGAACCAAAAAGAGATTAAATATATGTTTTCCAAAATGCAGTAACTTCAGCGCTTGAGCTACTGTTTGTTTTGATATCCACCGCTTGCCAACTATGTATGAGTCAGTTGCAACGTCAAATGCTACTTGTATCGGTATTAGACGTGCAGACGTAATGCTCCAGAAATCCCAAGGTAGACCAGTAAGTAGGATGTCCACACACAGTCTAAGAGGGCGCTGTCACTGCTTTACGCAACTGAGTCTCAACTGCCGGCCTTCGTTCGGTTTTCCTTCAGAAGCGAAGAAAGAACAGTTAAATATTCCGCATTCCTAACAGTATGTTCACAGGTTGTCAGGGAAGTATTCGTTCTGGATCTTAACACCTGATCTGTTTTATGGCCATGAGCACATAAACAGAGTCAGCTAATAACAGGAGTGGAGCGAGTTCCGAACAGTGGAAGATAAAGCCGGAAGCCTGAGGTGCGGCGTAGTTGCCAGCTTAGAAGGCTAGTCAGGCACTGTTACGCAAGGAGGCCACAGAAGTCAGCGGTCTCTGTGAAGTCAGAGCTCATTCTAGTAATGAACTGCATTTATTGTGTACATCCTGCTCCTGATGGTCTACGAGCTCTATGTACAACGTGTGTGTGTTTGAGGTTTACGGGCGCTAAGCAGCGTGTCATCAGCGCCCTCTATGTACAACAGTTGAGTGCTGTTGCCTGACGACAAATTATTTGTTTTCTTTCTTGTCTCGCAGTTTTTCGGCTATTTCGACTGCAACATCACGTCCGATTCCAACATTGTTTTCACCGAATTGTGTCCGAAATACTGAATTTATTTCTGGAGTTTGTGATGGGGACCACCCACACCTTGATTTAATCTAGGACCCTGCCTAATGATTCAGTTGCTAAAAGCAATCAGCTAACCTGGGCCACATGGCGCTCCACACAACGCTACGTGAATCATTTTATGTGAATCCCCCACATTCGCGCGGATTTTAGTTTGTTTTTACATTCTGGAGAAGTGTGAGAGACAAGTTAAATACACCAAGTAAGGAACTTCAGTATTCTTGTTGTCTCGACAGTAGATATTTCGCACTCCAACTTCTCCTACCTCCCCCCTCCCCCCCTCCACCCACCCTCCGCACCCATCCGTCACCCACTCCTCTACGACAGAAGTAAGGAAGGAAGGGAGGGAGACTAGGGTTTAGCGTTCTGTCGACATCTATGCCATTAGATACAGAGCACAAGCTCGGATCGTTTCAAGCAAGGGGAACGAAATCGGACGTCCTCTTTCTTTGCTTGCAGTAATTTGCAGAATTCGTAACCACTGTCACGGTTAATTAGATTTTCCGCAATGCGTATTTCAACGGATTCTTTGATAATGGAGTCCCAAAAGGTTGTTGCTGTGGCCAAAATCGATGTTTTGTCATACTCCATTGAATGTCCGCTGGAAATACGATGTTCTGCAACTGCAGGCTTACTGGGTGTAGGTAGATGAGTGTAACGTTGATGTTCCGTAGAACGCTCTTCTGCTGTACGCGTTGTCTGACCTATATATGCCATACCACATTGACACGGTATAAATTTCCGCCTTCCGCAGCAACAAATCATCCTTCACAGATCCCAACAGATCCAAAATCTTAGAAGATGGACGAAAAACCACTTCCACATGAAAATTATTAAGAATCCTCGCTATTTTGAAGGAGATATTACCAACTAAAGGAAGAAAAGCTAGGGACTTGGTTGGTGCGTTCTCCTCTTTATCCACTTCCCGGTTCCTATCTTTAGTTGAGGAGGCCCTGTTAATTTGCCGGGTCGAGTATCCATTGTCTCTGAACACCATGCTTAAATGTGCATGATCCTTAGGCAAATTCTCAACTCCAGTCTCGTATAGTGCGCGGAAAGAATTAACACCTGTATCTTTCAGTACGAGCTCTGATTTCCCTTATTTTATCGTGGTGATCGTTCCTCCCTATATAGGTCGCTGTCAACAAAATATTTTCGCATTCGGAGGAGAAAGTTGGTGATTGGAATTTCGTGAGAAGATTTCGTCGCAACGAAAAACGCCTATCTTGTTTTTTAACGATTTCCAGCCCAAATCCTGTTTCATTTCTGTGACACTCTCTCACATATTTCGCGATAGTACAAAACGTGCTTCTTTTCTTTCAACTTTTTTGATGTACTCTGTCAGTCCTATCTGGTAAGGATCCTACGTCGCGCAGCAGTATTCTAAAAGAGGACGGACAAGCGTGGTGTAGGCTGTCTCCTTAGTAGGTCTGTTACATTTTCTAAGTGCCTGACCTCACACTTTTCGTTATTCAGGGTCAACTGCCACTTTTCGCACCATTCAGACATTTTTTGTAAATCGTTTTTCAGTTTGTTTTGATCTTCTGATGACTTTATTAGTCGATAAACGACAGCGTCATCTGCAAACAACCGATCAGTCAAAGAATGGATCACCGCTGATGCCCTTGCAAATTCTCAACATTGATAACGGTTGCCCGGAGAGAAGATGAATAAGGTATTAATCAGCTTTCGCGTTCTAGAGTTGCGACTCGTGACAGCTACGAAGTAGTTAACCAATGTTAAATGATACTGAATGAGTGTAAATTATACCTATTGCGTTAAATCTATTCAGACGGCGAGGGTTTTTTGACAATACTGCGTTTCAATAACAACGGCTGTTAATTTAGTTCCAATCAGGCTATTTGACTTCCCAATCATCTATCAGTTCCAGTAACGACTTAGCTTCATTACACGTGAACGGAAATAGGTGGAGGCCCAATCCACGGCTATCTAAAGACTCGGCTACGACATTGCTGGCCATTTTCCTAATATTTTTCTCAGGCTTTATTTAGGACTGCGTAAGTGGTACCAGCTGTAACCGGCGTAGTATACGAAACACGCATTTGCACAACGCGTAACAGTAAATTTGGAAGGGTCCTTAGGAAAAAGGGTATTGGCCAAGACAGCGGGAACCAGGACAGTGGGGCGACGCGGCCAAGGGCGCGAGAACCGCTCACACGGTCGCCACAGAAGGACAGGCCCGTGCTGGCAGCCGGGCTTAGTCATCTCAAGTAGTGCACAGTCTAGCTGTCCACCCAGTCCCGAGCGATGTGGCGCAGCAGTAAGACACTGGGCTCGTATTTCGGTAGACGGCGGTTCAAATCGCTGTCCCGTCATCCAGATTTAGGTTTTACGTGGTTTCCTTAGGCCCATTTCCTTCCCCAATCCATGAATGGAATCCACCTCTAATGACGTTATCGTCGACGGACTTAAGCCTTAATATACCTTCCTTCTCGTGGATACACAACGCTGCTCGTATTTAGATTTCCGTTCCTCAAATTGCGTGGCTAAGGAGTACCACCACGGGTGTGCCACTGGATTCGTGATTTGCTGTCAAAAAGATCACAGCTCTTAGTAACTGGTGGAAAGCCATCGAATGAAACAGGGGTGATATCAGACGTTCCCTAAAAAAGTGCTAAAGGCCCTCTGCTGTTCCTTAAAATGATTTAAGAGACACCCTGTGCGGCCATCTTAGAGTGTTTGCAGTTGATGCTGTCCTTCACAGTCTGGTAAAGCCATCAAAAGATCAAAACTAGCTGCAAAATGATTTAGACGAGTATAATCGAGCGAAAAGTGGCACTTGCCTCTAAACAATAAAAAGTGTGAGGTCACATAAATTTAAAGGCTGCCAATTCAGTTAAATATCTAGGGATCGCATTTAGGATCAAGATGAATTGAAACCATCACACAGAAAATATAGTGGAGGAGACGAAACAAAGACTGCATTTTATTGGTAGAACACTTCCAAGATGCAACAAATCTATTGCAGGGGCTGCCTTCACTACTCTTGTCTATCTTATTCTGGACTATTTCTGCACACTATGGGATTCTTACCAATAACACTGAGGGACACATCGAAAAAGTTTTTAAAAAAGCGAACCTCGTTTTGAATTATCGCGGAAAAGGGGGCGGAGGGGGGAGAGGTACGGATATGGCGTGGGAGATGAGGTGGGAATCATTGAAACACAGGAGTTTCTGATTGCTGCGTGATCGTTTCAGAAAATCTGAATCGACTACTTTCTTCTCAGAATGCAAAAATATTTTGTTGACTCCAATCTATCTACAAAAAAATTATAAGAGTAATAAAACGAATCAAAAAGTAGTTCGCAGGGAAGATTTCAGTGTTCGTTTCCCCAATGTGCTGTTGCAGAGTGGAACGGTAATGTGGTTCGAGCCAAGCACTTTAATGTGTGATGTAGACGAACCAGTACTGTCGCAAATGAGTTCCTACACGAACTGTAGTCCTTTAGCTTTTTCTATGTAGTTAATGTACGAGCGTCGTTCAATAAGAAATGCCACACATGTTTTTCTCAGAACATATTTATTGTTAACAGTCAGAATTTGATGACAATATACATCAACACGTCTTGTCCAAGTTCTATTTATCTACGTAGTCTCCATCAGGTTCTGTGGCCATGTATCAACGTTGTGGAAGAGCATGTATTCCCTGTTGCTAAAAGCTCTTGTCCTGTAGGCGTAGCCATGTTGCCACTGCATGACTGACACCGACATCATCTTCAAAGTGTGTTCCCCATACAGTACCTTTATGCGGCCCAAAGAGATCGAAGCGGCACGAATAATGGCACCCGCACGATTCAGCAAGTCTGGAGGAGTGGCTGTGAGAGGATGTCCCGCGTGTGGCTGATCATAGATATCTGTTTCTGCATTTCCTGAGGCTGTAACTTTCTTTACCCATCGACCAACTCTTCTCCTATCAACTACAGCGTCGCCATAGACTGCACACAAACGTTTATGGATGTTCACCACGGTTTCTTTTTCTACACATAAGAATTCAATAACAGCACGCAGCTTGGAATGTTAGTCGTATGTAGACGCCGTTTTGACGCTGTACTATGTCTCTGCCATCTGCTGGAAGGATTCGTAGCTTCACGGGCACTCAGAACAAACATCAAGTCGAGGACGTTTGTCTATGTTTGTTAATGTTTTTTTTTTCTTTTTTTAATGTGGGGTATTACTTATTGTACGACCCTCATATGACGACTTATTGGACACCATCTACTTCCTGTCATTTCGAGACTGCGGGATTGAGTTTTCATGCTCGACCAACTGCGCAGCTATTGCAGAATACACAATATTGGGGTATTATGCATTATTCCTCGAATATATCCGCATACTCTACACCTCCCGCTGCCTTGATCCCCCTCCTCCCCTGGTTGCTCCTCTCCTCTCCAACCGCCGCCCTCTGCCGCGCCTTCACTCTTGTGTCCCCCCTATTCTCCATCTCTACACCCTCAATCTCCTTTCCGAAGGTGGCTTCTGTCAAATCCCCCTTCCATATGAGGCCCTCTCTTCCTCCATTTATCCCTCCTATCAACTCTGATCCTCTCCTCTCCCTTCCCCCTCCCTTAATCTACCCTTTTCCTGGGCTGCTTCTCCCCCCTTCCATCGTACTTTTTTTACCTGCTTACCCTCTCTCTGCCACCCTTCTCCCCCGAGTCCTTTTGCATTTCCCTCCTCTGCCTTTCCCCATTCCCTCTCGCATCTGCCTTGCCCCCCCCTTACGAGTCCCCTCCCTCTGTCGGTCCCCTCCCCCTTTCGTTTTTCCTCTCCTCCCCCCTTTTCCCCCCTCATCTGTCCAGGTCCCCCCTGTCCTCCCCCATCTGCCCTTGGCTGTGGTGTGTCGTGTTCGTGCTGACTTCTTAGTGCAGTGTTTCCAGTTATTGTTAAGTGTTGTGCGTCTTTTCCGAAGTGTTACGAACGGACATCACACCGTCGCTAGGTGTGATTTTTATATCTCTTGCGAACAGAAACCAGACTGTCGCCGTGTTTTTTAATTGTCTGTCTACTATTTTACCTGTCTGCTTCCTGTGTATTTTATTAGCATCACCCACTTTTTGTTTTAGGTTTTAACTTTCCGCCGTTTTACAATTTCAGTCACCGTTTTATTGCCTACTTTTATTGTTTCTTATCTTCTTATGGTTTAAAAATTCTGTAGGCTGCAGAGCAGCGTACTAAACTGCTGCCTGCCCGCCCCCTTAGTGGGGGGGGGGGGGGGGGAGGCTAATCGAAATTCAATAAAGGAAAAAAAAATATATTTGCATTATTAACTGCCCTGCACAGAAGCTGCTCTCTGTTCACCATCGTAATTTACGTTGTTTTTGTGAGGTACATTGGCGATACAGTGTTCATCTTTGGCACGCTAGTGTATTGTGTGTCACGATACCATTAAGTGAAAAAATCAGTGAATTTCGCACTTTCTTCAGTTGTATTAACGTGTCTAACCAAATTTCCGCTGTTTTCTTTGTGTTCGAGCAAAATCACTTGTGTCAGATAAGGTCGCCTCGAATAACTAGTCCCTAAAACATCATCTACAATGAAGTGAAGAACTGTTTTGAGCAGTTAGTTCAGCAGTGGAAATACCTTAGACCTCGTAGCTACAAATAGTCCGGACCGTATCGACAACGTCACTACAGAAACGGGGATTAGGGATCACAATGTCTTTATAGTAACTTTGGTTACTAAAGTTAACTAATCAGACAAGAAGGCAGTCTTTCTGCTAGAAAGAGCAGATAAACAGTTATTAGCATCTTACTGAGATAGTGAACTGGCATCACTTAGTTCCAGTAAGATGGAGCTAGAGAAATTATGGGCAAGCTTAAGCAGATTGTTCACATGGGTCACATGACTCTAAGCACTATTGGACTTAACATCTGAGGTCATCAGTCCCCTAGAACTTAAAACTACTTCAACCTAACTAACCTAAGGACATCACATACATCCATGCCCGAGGCAGGATTCGAACCTGCGACCGTAGCACCAGCGCGGTTCCGGACTGAAGCACCTAGAACAGCAGATTGTAAACCGTGGTCTGCAGAGTTATGTGCCTAGTAAGTAGATTAACGGTGGAAATGATGACATGGTTAAATAACGAAATTCGGAAAATGCTGAGGAAGCAGAGGATGTTGCACTCGGTGGTTCAGAAGAGACAAGCAAATGTTAATAGAGTTTCTTGCGTCTGTGAAAAGATCTATGCGCGAAGCTTACAACTAATACTACCGTCAAACTTTAGCAAAAGATCTGGCAGTGAACCCGAGAACATGCTGGTCCTATGAAAATGGCAAGGCCGTTCTAAAGCTTTATCCAGTCATTTATTGACCAGTCTGGTGTAGCAGTTGAAGATAACAAAACAAAAGTCGAAGTTTTAAATTTCGCATTCCAGAAAGCATTCAAGCAGAAGAATCGTACAAACATACCATTTGAACATCGGACAGACTCCCGTGGTGGACGACATAGTAAGGACCATCCCTGGCGCAGAAAAGCAAGTGAAAGAATGAGATTTTCACTCTGCAGCGGAGTGTGCGCTGATATGAAACATCCTGACAGATTAAAACTATGTGCCAGACCGAGACTCTAACTCGGGACCTTTGCCTTTCACAGGCAAGTGCTCTACCAACAATTTTTTTTTCGAGACTCGAACACGGGACCTTTGCCTTTCGTGGGCAAGTGCTCTACCGACTTTTTTATTTTTATGTTTTTCTCCTGCTTACATGGCAGACGCTCTATCCATTTTTTTAAAGGACAACTTAAAAAATTTTACTCGATTGGGAGTCAAAACCGAGCTTCCTCCCTACTATGCAGGAGCTATGACCACTTTTTTCATTTATTTATTTCTTTTTTAATTTTTTTAAATTTCTCTGCCAACCTTTTTTTTATATATGAAAAAAAACGTATTTCAGTTACGACAAACAAAATTAGAAAATTACATCGGTAGCAACAACAGAACAAGAGTTCCTTCTAAACTATGAAATACAATTTGAAACTAATAGTGTGATGATAGATAATAAAGAAGGAAAAATGTAACCAAATTCCGAACGCCTTTCCATGTGCATGGCTCATCTGCGTACAGATTCCATGTTCCAATTTGATAAAATATTTCGCAGCGTGTGGAGCCCCATGTCGGCGGTCTTCCTCTGCCCGGTACTCCCAACTGTGAGGGGGGTTATCGAAGAAACTGCGCAAATAGTTCGCAAATAGTTGTCGGTATCGGGGTGTACACTCAAGTGTGCTATGACTGTCCTGGAGAAACTGCCAGTAATCAAGCACCATCTTCTCATCATCTCGAAAGAGGTAGTATATGGACATGCCTTTAAACCATGTGAGAACGTGAGTCTTCGCAGGTGGGAAATAAGTATCCTCTGGACAAAGGAGGAGCCGTGGTTCACTTGTGCGAGGCGCGTATACGTAGGTAGCAGGCGAGGATCTTCTGCACTAGCAGCCATACCTCTAGCGCCGATTCACATGTTAAATGGTGTTCGTCAGTATCCACGAGATGGCAACGTGGGCAAAGGGGAGAATCCGTCATACCAATAGCGTGCAGTCTTTGTCGTGTTACAACCTTCCCGTTCACCACCTGGTACCACGCGGCTCTTACCCGCGTGGGGAGGAACGGCTTCTGGACCTCTCTCCACACTGCAGGCCATAGGGTCGTAGGGCTCTTCCTCTCAATCACATTGCGAGGGAAGGCCCTTAGCAGCAGTCTGTAAACGTCTTTCGCCTTGGGAGTGCGAGTGTTGGGAAGGTCTGGGTGCACGTAACTATACTCAAGAATAAATGCCGAGAGGTGCGAGAGTGAGGGTGTAACGGGCGCAACCGTGACAGGTGGCAGAAGAGACCCGGCAGCAATTCCTCTAACAGACGTCCCGTAAGGGAAACATCTTTGTGGGTCCACAATTTCATCATTGTGCACAAGTATAACGCTGTAGCCCTCGCTCGTACATTTGTAAGTCCCAGTCCGCCATCACGCGGAGAGAGGGTGAGTGTTTCGTAGCGGACTTTGAATAGGTGTCCGGCGGGAAGGTAATATCCAAAACGCTGCTTGCAGTCTGTGTGCCATCGCTGTCGATATTGGTAGGACCTGGGCCATGTGGATCATCTTACTCGCCACGTGTTGGTTGAGGTATTCCACAAGCTGTAGGAGGTCTGGCGAAATTCTGTGCGTATTGCCTGTAGTAATCATGCATAGTTCATGGCAGCCGTGCGGCGCACATCCTGTGTAAATGTTATGCCCAAGAACCGGATCTTGTTAACTAGTGGGAGTGGGGCTAAAGCGTCCTCCTGTAGACCTCTCCCAATGGGCATCGCTGCCGACTTGGCCACATTCATGAGGCTGGCAGCTGCCAATCCATAGGGATTGATCCATTATATCACCGAGCGTACCTCGTCACCAGATCGGACAAGTAATAGAAGGTCATCAGCATATATCCTGCAGTGAAAGGTGTGATCCCTCAATGACATGCCAGAGAGCCTGTTTTTCAACCCTTCGACAAGTGGTTCGAGTGCAATCGCGTAAAGGATCATGGAGAGTGGGCATCCTTGGCGAACTGACCGTCGGATCAGAAAGGGACCCGCAATCCACCCATTCACCAGTACACGGGATGCAGCTCCACAGAAAAGGCGCTGAAAGATGTCGAGAAAGTCAGGCAGGAAGCCCATGCCGGCCATAACGGACAGAAGGAACTTGTGGTGAACTCTGTCGAAGGCATGGTCGAAATCAATGGAGATCAGAGCAGCTCGAAGGCGACAGGATGTGGCGATGGCTATTAAATCCCTGCATTCGCTGGTTGCCGTTTGCATGTTGGTCACTCCGCCCTGTGTCGTTTGCTCCATTGAGAGGAGTAGGGGCAGAACCTTCTTTATGGGACTGGTGAGTAGTTGGGCGAAGGTTTTATAGTCCAAGTTGAGTATTGTAATTGGCCTGTAGACCTCGACCGTCCGACCTCTGGGAGGCTTGTGTATCGGTATAAGGAGACCTTCCACGAATGGAGGTGGCATGTGGGAACCGGGGGTCATCAGTTCTTGGTACATGATGATCCATCGGGGCATCATTAGATCGCGGAAAGTCCGATAAAACTCGAGCAGCATTCCGTCTGGCCCGGGAGATTTGTTGAGTGCTCCCTTGTTAAGCGTGTCCTTGATGACGTCCCGTGTTAAGTCGAGCTAACAGCGTCGCCGCTGCTGCATTGTCGAGGGTGTGCGACACGTGCTGCAGTATGTCGTGATCGTCCGCTTCCTCTTCCTCTGTATTCACCTCGTCGTAAAACCGGCGATAGTGATCTGCAAAGGCTTCTGTAAACGCCGTCTGAGTCATTACGACTCTACCACCTGGCAATACGAGGTCCGTGATCAGCTGCTGTCGCCGACGGCGGCTGTCGAGCACGATGTGATGCATAGACGGGTTTTCTCCTTCCTCTCGGCGTTGACGTCGCGATCGCACTACGACCCCCTCCAAACGTTTCCTCGTAAGAGACAATATTTTACCTTTAATGCGGTGGCTTTCCATTTGTCGGTTTGGAGATGGTGGTTGGCTGTCGAGCTCGCGAAGCATCGTGTAATAAAAGTCCAATGTGTGACGATGCCAAGCTGTGATATCTTTCCCGAATTGTGTTAGCACACGCCGAAACGCTGGTTTTGCACAGTCCACCCACCATGCTAGAGTCGAAGGGTATCGGGGAAGACGACGTTCGCAATTCAGCCATGTGTTGGCGACAATCTGACGGCATTCCGGGGCTTGAAGATGTGCCACATTCAGCTTCCAGGGTCCTCGGCTGCGCCATATCCGCTGCTGTTGTTGAGTGAGTGTGCATATGAAAGCGCTATGATCGGAGAAGGCAAGCGGCCAACGTTCGGCGTCCAATACTCCCGGCGCTAGAGCTCGTGAGACATAAATGCGGTCTAGGCGACTGGCTGAGTGACTAGTATGGTATGTCGGCCCGGGACAGTCACCGTGCACTGTCTCCCCCGTGTCGGTGAGACTCAGATCTCGAACCAGGAGCCGAGGTTCTTGACAAGTCGAGAAATGTGGGACGTGGTCTTTGGGGTGGAGCACACAGTTAAAGTCGACGCCGAAGATATATTGATCGATGCGGCTGATAAAGAGGGGGGCGATATCCTCCTAGTAGAACAGCGATCGTTCGTGGTGTTGGTCAGTTCCTGATGGAGCGTAAATGTTAATGATGCGCGTGCCCAGTGCTGTGATCGCCAGCCCCCTTCCTGACGGAAGGTAAGTCACTTCTTCGACACAATTCCGACGCGCACTAGTATTGCCGTACCGCTGCCATTCCGGTCCGCCGGTGACATATATGTCACATAACCGTAGAAAACGGGGAGGGCCGCTATATACACTTCTTGCAACACGGCAATGTCAACATCCGAAGAACGAAGCATCTCATGCAGCAACTGGATCTTCACTACCGTTCGTATCGTGTTGAGGTTAAGCGTGGCGATACGATAAGCTTGTTGCCGAACCGCAGTATAACATCCCAGGACTTTCTGCACCAAATTATAACATTTCAGCTCTTCAACACCAAATTAAAACGTTCCACTTCGATTTGTTTGCACTTATAGCGATCCCAGCTTCCTCAACCAAATTAAAATGTTGCATTAGGAGGTGTCTGCTTCGTGCAAAAGGTCTTGAGTTCATATTGACGACAACAAGTAATTCTTCATTACAGACGTTTATTTACAAACAGAACTGACAGACTTCACAGACTCAACAACTGACTCTCAGAGCTAACCGCACTGCATATCCGAACTGAACTGACAACTCCTAGGTGTATTAATATCTTTCCAAACAATGAGAATCTTTGACAATGTTTTGTTTACGATACGATAGCAATTCACGACTTAAAACTAAATTAGATATTACAGAAATTTAGTACAGATTAAAGTAAGTAAAAGGATAAGTACATATAAATTCTTACAAAAATAATTTCCAAATAGATTTTATAACATTTTTCTACCAGCTTCTGGATAACCTTCACCAGATTTGTACCGATGTTTCCAGAAATATCTTGACATTTGATTCTGGATATTTCTTGAGTGATTTAGAACAACTATTTATATGTAAAATGATTTAAATCGTGTTTCAAAACGTAAATAAATCTTTTTAGCAACATTTCTTGATACAAATCGTCTTTCGAAATTAGGTCATGAAACAGTTTTCACAAGTTTTCGTATTTTTGCGATCATAATATAGAATTTCTCCATAGAAAGTTCCAGAAGTGTGCATTAAACGTTCATTTTCAGACTTTCTCTTTAGCTGGTGAGTTTTTAAAAGTATCTTGTCCATATTATACGAAATAATTTAGCCCAAACTGATAATTTATACAATTAATCAGAGCTACAGCAAACAGTGAGTCTTTCTTTTACAAAATGAAATATAATTACAAAATTGAATGAAAATAGGTTACTAACACTAATATATATTTACATTAACTCTATTTTTGTTCTTTCTGTGCAAAATGTCCTAATATTGACACAGTACAATATTTAAACATCACCAAAGTTTCCCTTTACATTTTGCATATCTGTATCGACTGAATCTTGAAAGGTCCAATGTATATGTCAAAAAACTTTATTAATTCACCACTGTCATCTTCCAAGTCAACCCCCACAGGTATTCTAGATAAAGCATCAGCAACTACATTATCGGGTCCTCTAAGATATTTTATTGAGTAATTAAATTGTTGTAACAAGAGTGCCCACCTGGTAATCCTTCCATGATGCAACCTACATTCTTGAATATAAATTAATGCCTTATGGTCTGTGTAGACAACTACCTGGTTTCCCAATAAATAATTTCTGAATTTAGAAAATGCCCAGTAAATGGCCAAAAGCTTTTTCTCGGTAAAAGTGTATTGCCTCTCATGTTTTTTCAAGGTTTGACTAGCAAAAGCAATAGACCTGTGTTCTATTTTCCCATTTATACTTACTTCTTGGAAAAGGTGAGCACCTAGGCCATAATCACTACTATCTGCCATAATGCAAAAAGGTAAACTTAAATCAGGACGGTACAAAATTTGACTGTTACATAACTGTGTTTTTATTTCTTCAAAAGCAGCTTCACATTCCTGATCCCAAACCCACATTGCGTTTTTCTTCAGCAATCTGTTAAGACTTGGAGCATTTAGAGCTTGGGTACTAATGAACTTTCTGTAGTAACCGCACATCCCAAAAAATTACTTTAGTTGTTTCTTGGTTTTTGGAATTGGGAATTTTGCAATTGCCTCGAGTTTTTCAGGATCTGGCAAAATACCTTCCTCAGAAATACTGTGCCCCAGAAACTTCAATTGTTTCATACCAAACTTACATTTAGATAATTCCCCCTTTACTTAATCTATTGCAAACCTCCCTCAAAGTATTAACATGTTCTTCCCAAGTTTCTCCAGTAATCAAAATGTCATCTACATACACAGTTAATTTTGATAAAAGATATTTTCCCAAAACAAAGTCAAGTGCTCTAATGAATTCGGCTACTGAGACATTCAGCCCAAATGGTACCACACAATACTGGTAACATCTTCCCTCATACAAAAAGGCAGTATACTTTCTGGAATCATTTTCTAATTCTACTTGGTGAAATCCTGATGTGAGATCTAAACTGGTCATGTATTTCATTCTTTCAAATTTATGAAGTAATTCGTCTATATTCTCGGGATGATCGGTCTCCCTTTCCAGATACTTATTTAGGTGTCTTTAATCTAGTACAAGCCTGACACTGCCATCACGTTTTGCAATCACTACCAAAGGATTATTGTATTGGCTCTTACTTCTCTCAATGATGCCCCACTCTTCCATCTTTTGAAGTTCCTTTTCTACATCTTTTCTCTTTGCAATAGGTACACTATAAGGTTTTATAAAGAATGGCTCATGTGGTTTTAATCTGAGTTTACATTGATAATTCTTTACTCTGCCAGGTTTATCATCAAAAACATCACAGTAATTCCACAATAATCTTTCTAACTCTACCTTCTGTTCTTGGTTCAAATTATCTGATTCCCGTAATTTTTCTTGAACTATATCCCCATATTCTCCATCATCATAATCCTCAGTAATTTCCTCTACACAATAACCACTGTCTTTAGAAAATGTAATGTCCCTAATTTCGATTCCCTTATCAGCACAGTTTTGAACCGACATGTCAGTACTGGAACATACTCTCGTCTTAGGATCAATAAAGGTAAACAAACTCTTTTCCCAATCAAATGCTGCATTAGCTTCTAATATCCAGTCCATACCCAACAGTACATTCTCATTTAGGTCACTTATTACAAGACATCCTTGAGTAAACTGTACATCATTTATACTGAAGGACAACAACACCTGTCTATTAACAATTTTGCTCAGTTTGCCGGTAATGCCTCTAATTTTTATTCCAACAACTGGTAATTCAACAAAGTCAGGATCATGCTTAATTATATCTCTTAATTTGCTTGAAATGGCACTAATTGGACTCCCTGTGTCAATCAAACAATACCCTTCCCAACCTGCAGCTTTAAGTTTTATGTATGGACTACCAATAGTGGTGTTTTCCCTTTCTTCCTGTTCTTCATACAAAAGATCTTCTGCTATCTCATCATACCTCTGTTCCATATTTAGGTTTTCTTTATTAGGCAATACTTTCTTCAAACTTCTAGGTCTACTGGAATTTACTGGAATGTCTGGATTACTATTTACCTCACACACATCCTGACTAGTACCCCATTTGATGATTTCATTAGGCTTAAAAGCAGAAACTGGTTCACAAATTTCCCTTAATTTGATCTTAACATCACTGTAATCTTTAAATTTGTCCCAAACAGATTTCAAAATAATCTCAGATGCATCAGCACAATCAACCCCCCTGTCTCCTGATGTATTACTAAGCTGAACTGGCACAATCTGATTCTCATGTGGAATGTAGTTAGAGTTCCTGGCACAACTATTCTCAACACTATTGCTTATAACATCCTCCTTAACTTCAACATAAACTATTCCATCCAATTCACCATCAAAATCTTCTAGTACATAATCACCATTAGCCTTAATATCAACATTATCATCATCATTGCCTGAGCTTACACTACAAACACTACTAGTATCACCAACATTACTCACAACACCATCTTCACCAACCACATCCACATGAATATCAGACTTTCCAGAAACTTCAGTACGAACATCATTATGACAACTTACATCTAAAACATCACCACACATAAGTTTGTACAATCCAAAATTATCAAAGTTATCCTTACCTTTCATTTCAGCATTAGGTGCTTCTTCTTGATTATATAAATTTGCAATTATATCATCTTCTAAGCCTACTTCATCAAAGGTAGCCTGGTTCCTATTACAGTTGTTTCTAGTATTTTCTCTGATGACATTCCAAAATTTCCTTTCAAATTTAATTTTTTCATTACCTCTATCTACAGATCGATCATAAGCATACTGTCTATACTGGTTAGGTCTCTGATTATAGTGCTGTCTGTTCCGGGTGAAATAAGCCTGATTTTGAAAATTCCTTGCCCCAAACTGACAGACTCCCAGTGGAGCATTTAGTCGTTTAAAGGCCTATGTCTGTCGTTTCCCTGCCTCTGGTTACCTTCTCTCATGTCATTACCCCAGGACCTGTTTCGATTTTCCCATTCTCTGTTTGAATTAAAGTGCTGATCATTCCTACCAAAATTTCTTCTGTCATTGCTATTATAATGATCCCTGTTGTTGTTAAAGTTTCTTCGTTCACTATTATTGTTATTATTTCCACGGTTCGGTTCCCACTCTCTGTGTGATGAACCTACAAAGTCGTTAAATCTGTTGTTTTGTTCAAAGGCTCTATCAAGTTTGTCCACATATTTCAAGAATTGTTCTATGGACTCATCTGGACCATATACTAAACCCCATTGTACTCTTTTCGGAAGTCTCCGTTTTAGTGCATCAATTTGAGTTAGCTCATCAAATGGCTTATCCAGATGCACTAATTTTTGCAACTGTTTCTCACAATAGGCTTTCATTGACCCATCAGATTCTCTGTAACTAGGACCATTCAAGAATTCACATTTGATTCGAGCTTGCTCAGTTTCAGACCAAAATTTGGTTAGAAAACATTTTTCGAAATCTTCAAAGGACATTTCCGCGGAACAATTCTGATTGGCCCAACGAAAGCGCCTCACCATCAAGTAATTTCTTTACAAATTTTATCTTAACACTATCTGTCATTATGGACGTGAACTGCTCCTTGCAGAATTGCATGAAGTCTTTTGGGTGTATATTCTTGTCACCGGGATAAGTTTTAATGGGAAAATTTCCCCATACCCCATTACAACTATTACTAAAACCTTTTTGCAACATAGTTTCTTGTATTTCTACAAATTTTCTGTCTACAGTTTTTTCGACATTACCTACTCTACTACAAATTTCTGTGACCTTTTTGTCAGAATCAGATTTGAAAGATTCAATTTCGCTTTCAAAAAATCGTTTTGTTTGGTCAAATTCATTTCTCAATTGAGAATTTTCCTCATTTACAAAATCAAAAACTTTTTTAAGTTTTGACTGGTTATTTGAAATTTCGTTACTGAAATCAGTTTCAAGGACAGAAATTTTGCTCTCAACCGTGTCCACACGACAACTAAGTTCTTTTTGGTTTGACTCAAAAGTAATTCGCCATTCCTCGAGAACCTGATTAGTGTGAGCAATCTGTTCTGTATTTGAATTTATTTCTGATTTTAAATCACACACAGCCTTCGAAATCGACCTGTCTATCTGTTGTTGTGTCTGTTCAATTTGTTGACGTAATTCGGCACGAGAATCGTCCATATTCGAGTTTAACTCTGAAAACATTTGTTTTAACATTTCCAACATTCCTACACTGTCAGAAGCACTTTCCCTAATAGGTGTACTTGCTACACCGCTGTCAATACTGAAATCTGCATCTTTTTCCATTATTTTAGAAAGCAGGTACTTATCTTAGTATCTGTCAGCGGTCGTTGGTGTCCGTGTTTTGCGAAATTTCTTCAATTCGAGGATGGTTTCCCTCGGTTGATTCACTCTTCTTCTTGTGACCCCAGAATCGACGAATTTACTTCCGAAGAATGACTGGTCCGTCGTATATCCTCTTCTTGTGGTCCCAAAACAGACGTATTTTCTTCTTGTGATCCCAGAAGAGACGTATTTTATTTTGAAGAATCACTGGGTGGTCGTCAAATCCTCTGCTTCCTCCACCAAATTAAAACATCCCAGGACTTTCTGCACCAAATTATAACATTTCAGCTCTTCAACACCAAATTAAAACGTTCCACTTCGATTTGTTTGCACTTATAGCGATCCCAGCTTCCTCAACCAAATTAAAACGTTGCATTAGGAGGTGTCTGCTTCGTGCAAAAGGCCTTGAGTTCATATTGACGACAACAAGTAATTCTTCATTACAGACGTTTATTTACAAACAGAACTGACAGACTTCACAGACTCAACAACTGACTCTCAGAGCTAACCGCACTGCATATCCGAACTGAACTGACAACTCCTAGGTGTATTAATATCTTTCCAAACAATGAGAATCTTTGACAATGTTTTGTTTACGATACGATAGCAATTCACGACTTAAAACTAAATTAGATATTACAGAATTTTAGTACAGATTAAAGTAAGTAAAAGGATCAGTACATATAAATTCTTACAAAAATAATTTCCAAATAGATTTTATAACATTTTTCTACCAGCTTCTGGATAACCTTCACCAGATTTGTACCGATGTTTCCAGAAATATCTTGACATTTGATTCTGGATATTTCTTGAGTGATTTAGAACAACTATTTATAAGTAAAATGATTTAAATCGTGTTTCAAAACGTAAATAAATCTTTTTAGCAACATTTCTTGATACAAATCGTCTTTCGAAATAAGGTCATGAAACAGTTTTCACAAGTTTTCGTATTTTTGCGATCATAATATAGAATTTCTCCATAGAAAGTTCCAGAAGTGTGCATTCAACGTTCATTTTCAGACTTTCTCTTTAGCTTGTGAGTTTTTAAAAGTATCTTGTCCATATTATACGAAATAATTTAGCTCAAACTGATAATTTATACAATTAATCAGAGCTACAGCAAACAGTGAGTCTTTCTTTTACAAAATGAAATATAATTACAAAATTGAATGAAAATAGGTTACTAACACTAATATATATTTACATTAATTCTATTTTTGTTCTTTCTGTGCAAAATGTCCTAATATTGACACAGTACAATATTTAAACATCACCAAAGTTTCCCTTTACATTTTGCATATCTGTATCGACATCCCCTAAAAGTCTACAGTATCAAATACTTCAATATGTCCCAATATGTCCTGTAATGTTACAGCAGGTGTAAAGTTATCCATTAAGACTGGTATTGCCTATGGCGCTTCTGACTGTATTGACACCTCCGCATCCCCCCAAACCTCAGATGCAGTCCTTCCTAGAGAGCCAGCGCCAATGGCGTGGGCCCCGTTGGCGTGACTTGCATGGTGCCGTCGTCGTCGTGGTCATCCGCCCTCGTGGGGGAACTCAAAGCAAGATCGGCCTCCCTAGCTTCCTCAGGACATGGCATGGGTGCTTGCACTCCAGAAGGTGGTGGGCAGCATCTGTCCTGCATATCGGCATCCGATTTTGCCTCTGTAGATATATGTGGTTTGTCCTCAGTTCCGTTCGGTGGTGCCACACTGCAGCAAATGGCGGGTGCCTCTGTGGTAGCGTATTCATTGAAGGTGGAGTCGTCGTCCTCTGGAAGCTGTGTCGCATCCCGTTCGGAAGTTGCTCTACGCCTCCGCTTCCGTCGCTTCGGAGAGCGCTGCTTCCTGATGTGTCCTTCTGTGCCAGACGATGGCAAAGATTCACGACGTTCTGGCACAAAGGCAGCCGTAGGCACACTAAGCGAGTCTACTGCCATGCTATCGTCATGTATGTTGTTATCCGTCGACGGGGGTGGTTCCATCGGAGTTGAATCCGTAGCTTGTGGAATGGGTGTGTCATCATCGCCCTGTATTGGAGGATGGAGCCGCGACCCAACAATGGATGTCGGCTGTCGTGGTGAAGTGGTAGCAGTTGTGAGGGCCACTGGGTAAGTCACGGGTAGCAGTGTCGGCTGCGATGGCGGGTCCACGTCAGCCGCTGCAGTTGAGTGATTCGACGTGGGATACATTCTGTTCTGAGGTGTCCCTCCTTCCGACTACCAGAGCAGGTCTTCGGTTACCCATCGTAGATGACGATGGAACGGCAGCCACCGATATTCAGATATGAATGTACATGTCTTTTAAGTTCTATTCGGACCTGGCGGACTCCGTTCAGCACAGGATATGTCTGCAATCGCGTCCATTTTTCCGCAATATGATCATGGACCCTGCCGTAGGGGCGCAGCGCCATCACGACTTCCTCCGCCGCTAGTTCGAAAGGAAGATCGAAAATTCTGATTGTGCGAAGTCCCATGCCAGAATAATCGACGTGCACAGTCCCCACATTGCCATCAGCATGGCAGAAACGGAGGCCCTGTTTCGTGTCCCGAAGGATCCGTTCACATGTTGCGTCGTTGATGATCTTGACATATACGATACTTCTCACAATGGACAAGTGAATGCCGAGAATGTCGGTCGCCGGGATTTTAACTTCTTCTCGTAGAAATCGTTCGACTTCGAGTGCTTTGGGCCCTGCAGATTCGTTGCAGAACGTAAATTTGAGCGTCGATTTTCTGCATTGGTGCGCCATAGTGATCTATATGCTGAGTATAGCCCGCGCAAAACGGCCAAGTACGATGTAAACAACACGAGCGCTCGCTCCGCGGAAGGAACAGAGCGCGTCCTTACCGCAGCACGGCCCAAAGCCATCTGTGCTAACTGAGCTACCCACGCACGACTCACGCCCCGTCGTCACAGCTTTACTCTGCCAGTGCCTCGCCTCCTACCTTCCAAACTTTACAGCTCTCCTGCGAACCTTTGCAGAACTAGCACTCCTGAAAGAAAGATATTGCGGAGACATGGCTTAGCCACAGCCTGGGGGATGTTTCCAGGCGAGGTACTGGCGGAAGTAAAGCTGTGAGGAGGGGCGTCAGTCTTGCTTGGGTAGCTCAGTTGGTAGAGCACTTGCCCGCAAAAGGCAAAGTACCCGAGTTCGAGTCTCGGTCCGGCACATAGTTTTAATCTGCCAGGAAGTTTCAAGCAAAGTGAAAGGTTTGAAAGCATATAAATCATCAGGTCCGGATGGAATCCCATTTCGGTTTTACAAACACTACTCAACGGCACTGGCCCCTTACCTAGCATGCATTTATCGCGAATCTCTTACCCAGCTTAAAGTCCCGAGCGACTGGAAAAAAGCGGAGAACGAACACGCAAAATTACGGACCAATATCCCTAACTTCAGAATGAGATTTTCAGCCGGCAGCTGTGACTGAGCGGTTCTAGGCGCTTCAGTCCAGAACCGCGCTGCTGCTACTGTCGCAGGTTTGAATCCTGCCTCGGGCATGGATGTCTATGATGTCCTTAGGTTAGTTACGTTTAGGTAGCTCTAAGTCTAGGGGACTGATGACCGTAGATGTTAAGTCGCATAGTGCTTAGAGCCATTTGAACCATTTTGAGATTTTCACTTTGCAGCGGAGTTGAAACGTCCCCTTTGAAAAATTATACAAGACTGTGCTTAAGCTGACACACAATATTTTTTTAGCGCAACGCAATCTGACTTTCAAAAATCCCTACAAAAGAATGGCCCTGACTAACATTAATCTATACCTTTCACAAATCACTTACCTCACAAAAATCTTCGTTACTCGAACTACTGCAATACAGCGAGCGCCACTACTGCCAGCTAAATAAAAGATTCAAACTACGGAAGGCACTGACTACTGATAGGTATAGTTAGCAAATGAAAGATTTTAATGGAGAACAAACAGTGTATTTACCTTAATAGTCAAAATATATATGGTAGTTCATGACATCCAGTCTTACAAATTACAAAACTCCGCCATCTCTCTCCCCACGTCCACCACTGCTGGCGGCTCACCTCCAACTGCACAACGCTACACGCAGTTACCATCCAGCTGCCGCTGCCCAACACTACAATGGTAGACAACAATGCAAACCAGCCTCAGACTGCACACGGCACAGCCAGTGATTTTTATACAGAGCGCTACGTGGCGGCGGCGTTACCAATGAAAAAACCTAAACAGCCTATTTACATAGCCCCCATGCTTCCCACAAAAAAATTTACAAATTGTTTTGGGCAGTGGCCAATAATGATTTGATAAAATTTTTCATAATAACAATAACAAAGATATCAAATGAACACACTTATTGATACAGTGTTGGTCAAAAGCTAAAATTTTCTCACAGTCCATAAAGACAGTCCTGATCATTCATCACAGTAAAATTGCAGTGTTTTTCTCAAAGTCTGAACAATAAAAGTAGTGGATTTCTAAGCAGTCTTGAAAAAGTAGTGTTGTCCTTCCAACAGAAAGACAGTGCTCACTCTTGACATGCAGACAGGTAATGGGCCACAGCAGAGTCAGTCAACGTTGAAGACTATCGGTAGGTAGGTCATCACAGAGCAGACCCACTGTAGTCCTGGGAGACATTACTATTGGTGGGCCACCAGAGGTGCAGACCCACTGCAGTCCTTGTAGAAATAATGGTAGTGGTGGGCCATCAAAGATGCAGACCCACTGTAGTCCTTGTAGAGATGGCCAGCAGCCATCTGTTGCGACTGCGCAGGTGCACAATCACCATCGAAGAGTCTTGCAGAGAATACAGCAAGTCCATAAACCACCACTTGTGCACTCACAATTTTTTTATATGTCCTTAGAACCAGCAATGCTTTTATCCAGTCCCTTGCTGAATTATTAACGCACGTGGAAACACTATCAGTTCCTACTTCTCACATATTGTCCATATACTATGACCAACAGAAACGTGTGCAGTGAAATGTAATTTACAAGTTACTTAATTTGATGAACTGGTGTCAATTACAATTTTATAACATAAGAATACAATAACAAAGGTGCAAAATACATCTTTAAAGAACATAACACTACAGATAACATTTGCAGTAGTACAGGCTTTACAAAAGAATCAAAATAGCAAATACATCAGCGTTACAAAAATTACGACGTAAGTACATACATAAAAGATCAGAATAACTTTTGAAACATCAACTTCACATATGAGCATTAAAACAAAACACTATAAATAATGTCTGAACATATTTACAAAGAAAATGACATAGTATTCGAAAAATTCTACAACATAAATCTTATTAGCTAAACACATAAAGACAGGAAAAAGACAAATACACAAGGGTACATAAACACATAGAGGGATAATACGAAAGGAAAGGACAGGGTTTGTTTTACTGCAGTATTTTGCATAGAGATCTCCCTTAGTTCATCATTATTTCCAAAAAGTCCTATCTAAACCTGCTTTCTGTATTCTGTTCACATCCTCTTTCAAAAATAGTTTTTCTCCACTGTACACTACTTTTTTGGCCAAACCATTTTCTTAAAGCTTCTCAATGCTTTTCTTCCAGTTCATCATAGTTAGTTTCTTATATAGTCTACCCTCTCTTAAGTTACCTTAAATCTACTGAGCTCAGATACTAAACTAAGGGATGAGGCAATGCAGCAACACAAAACAATTTACACAAACAGCAATTTTAAAAAATGGAAATCGGCAAAAAAAGGCAGCAATATTACAACTAATATAAGGCAATGCACAGCAAACAAGAAAAATAAATCAGTAATAAAATTGGCTTAACCTAGTAATACAAAGTGACATTCAGTAGCACTATGAATGGCAAACAGCCGCAGCAAATGCTATAACTTATACCTAAACATGACAAAGCTCAATCAGAAAAAATGTTACACTAAAGACAACAATGCAGATAAGGACAATGTCTATTCACATCTTAATGTCTATGCAATTAAAGTGGTGCACCACAAAAATTTATTGTAAAAACATATTACCATGTACTTGAAAAGACAATTCTGTATGCAATTTCTGTGAAGGGAAATGTCTTTTTGTGCTACTTCGTTTTTTTTAAGTACATCATAAAGTTATTATTTACTGGATCTGTAGGCATAAAATATTTATATTAGTACATCCATAAAATTTATTTTAACCAATGCTTCAGTGCAGTTAGAAACTAGATATTAAACAAAATGAGTAAATAAATGCATAAAGCAAGCCACATGGCATTTCTCTCAACTAGCAGGACAATAGCCATGAAATGTTTCTCGTCGTTTCATTAGGCATTTTAGTAAATATCATAAATTAAGAGCTCCACAGTATAATCATATGTTTTCAAGTTTGAGAGTGTCGTATTTGCGATGCTTTCTACAAAGGAATCTCAATAGCGAGGATAATGGCCTCTTTTTTTTTTTCTCCACCTGTGCCTCTGACAGGCACACACTAATGGCTTTCTTTTGTCAGGTGGTTGTCGCGCAGCTGGGTGCCCACGACGCATTACATGCAGGTGGTCACTTAACTGTCTTATCGAAATATTTACGACACCAGTTTCCGCTACAGTGGCAGTCTCACATAAAAACATTCACAGGTCAAGAATTTGCGTTACACATCAGTAGAAACAAAATCCTATTGATATAACAGTGTTCGAAAAATTTTCGTCGGCATTGTAATACATTCACGCATTTACATACATTTCATAACTCTTAAAGTGCGATTCTTGGTTTCCAACAACCTTTTTCACAAACCAGAGTCCCTAACCTCTACTCATTATTCCTTACCTTATTTGTCGACACTTCTTCAATATTTCACATAACAGATATGTAGCAAAATCAAATAACTCTTATACCATCAGCTTATTGATCATAAACATACCGCAACAGCATAATACACATTGTCATCGTCATAATAACATCATAAAAACTCAGCTAAATCTCAAAATCATCGTAGCTTTCTGCAATAACTTCAAAACCTAAAAAATATTCTCTGCTCATTTCAATAGTGTCATCTACCTCAAACATACTTTAAAAATCATGATCGCATACCAAATACATCATTCGAAGCTCTCATAGTATCACAATGGTTCCGAAAAAATATGAACATTTCACAAAGTACAGAAAAAATAGAATTTCATAAGTGTGAAATTATCCAACTGTGTGATTGCGTAAACATGTGTCACTGACGTAATAAAAAAAAAATGTTTGTCTCTCAGTTAAATGATCAGATAGCTGTGTAATTTATGTGTTAGAGAAATATGGTACCGATGTGTAAAGTTGTATAAGCAAATACCACATTAGCTGGGGCTCCTTGTGCTTGCCAAACACATGATACACAAAGTAAGCGTGTACCCCCCTGAGGATTAATGTAATTATATCCTGAGGTGTTACAGAGTACAGCAATGGAATGAAATGTATCACGGAAAACTTTCTTTGTAATTCAAATATGTTGAAAAATAAATAGTTTAATGTGTGTCCTGTATCGCTAAATGTGCGTCTTGCTGTAAGACAATCTCTGTGGAAGTGTCGTAGTTATTATCCTCCGAAAGCTAAGTTCTGCAGAAGTCAATGTACTTACCTCATGATAAACGAAGGTGAAATGCTTTCTGTATAGATATCGTAGTTATTACGTACCTTACCGTGATCAAGAAAGTACTATAATGTAACGTATTGTTGTGCTACGATAAAGGCTGTCTCATTGTAGCTATACCACAAAAGTTACTACTAAAACATGTTTTACTTTCCAGAATAATACAGAAAAACTGTGCAGATATAAAACAGATACACCGCAAAAGCAACAATGTAAATCGTGTCACATATTAGTACCGTCGTGATATAATCGTGTAGCTATTAGAGAAACCAAATGCTAAGTCATCTTTAATCTCACCGCATGAACTTCAAATAAAGAATGTGTTTTCAAGTAAACCAAAATGTTGCATTAAAATCTCATTAGCAGTACTGGTAAACGTTCTAAGTATGTAAGCCTTATAGTCGTTACGTAATCGTGCAACTAACAAGCAAGAATGTACACACACAATAACACTGTGACGTCTGTTCACTATAACAATGCACTCGTAAATACTGTCTAAATACGTTCTCTAAGTTCTAGAGTGGATAGTTAACTTCAAACATGGTTGCATGTTAACAGATTCTAAGTCTGACAAATTGTACTAGTAGCGTGAAGTGAAAAATTTTATGGCAAAGACAAAGTTAAAAAGCAGATTATCTTTCAATAAACGGTTTTACATGTGAAATGTGGTGTAAACCTTTACTCTTCCTAGTACGCAGAGTTTCAACTTCAACGCAATTATCATGTGGTATATGTCGGTAAGGAATGCTAAAATTTTTCTCAAGGTTAGCGTCTATGTTATTTTTCTCTGGGCCAGCCGGCGCACGCGGCTGCCTGCGGTGCGAGTCATTGTTTGTCTCTTTGTTGGCGCGCGCCGTTATTGGGATTAGGAGACCTAACTTCTACAAATTCACCTTGACGAGAAGGCCCTGCCCTGTTTGAAGCTCGCCAGTTCTGATGGAATTCAGGTCTGTCGTTACGATCATATCGTCTGTCGTCATGTCGGTAATTTCTGTAATTAATTCCTTGTCGGTCACGTGGTGGAGAATTTGGAGAATTTCTCCCTGAATCGTAACTGCGCGCTGGACCGTTGCGTCTGAAGTTATTCCGTCTCCCTTGATAATAATTATTCTGCCTGCCTGCGGTGCGAGTCATTGTTTGTCTCTTTGTTGGCGCGCGCCGTTATTGGGATTAGGAGACCTAACTTCTACAAATTCACCTTGACGAGAAGGCCCTGCCCTGTTTGAAGCTCGCCAGTTCTGATGGAATTCAGGTCTGTCGTTACGATCATATCGTCTGTCGTCATGTCGGTAATTTCTGTAATTAATTCCTTGTCGGTCACGTGGTGGAGAATTTCTCCCTGAATCGTAACTGCGCGCTGGACCGTTGCGTCTGAAGTTATTCCGTCTCCCTTGATAATAATTATTCTGGTTTCCATATTGTCTGTTTCTCTGATTGTCTCTGTGATAGTCATTACCGCGGAGAGGTGATCTTTCCCTGTAATAATTACTACTCTGCCAACGGTTGTCATACGGGTGGTGTCTGTTTTGGTCACGATTTGTAGTGTGAGAATAGCCTTGTCGTGTCCAGTTATTATTTCTTTCATCGCGGAATTGCGACGGATGTGACCTGTAATTGTTGTGTTCCTGTTTTCGCGTTCCGCGATTGTCAGTGTCAATTTCTAATTCTTGTAAGAGTCCCTGAAAAGCTTCAATGTCGTCTTTGCAACGGCCTGCCAAAATAATATGCCGTAAATGTTCAGGCAATTTGATTAAGCAAATGCGGATGAGTTCTGACGGGCTGTATGGGTTTGACAGGTACTGATTCTTGTGCAACATGTCTTCAAAATATTTCACAAGACTGGAAAATTCAGATTGCTCGAAAGTTTCATCATCATGATGCCATGTTTTACTCGGTCTTGTGTGGCTTGGGACCAATGTGCTGACAGGAAAGCATGGTAAAATTCTCCTTCACTGTGGCAATCGTGAATGACCGATCGCATTCTTACAGCTGGTTCATTCTCTAAGTAGCCACACATAAATTCTAATCTGTGCTCTAGTGACCAGTTGGGAGGAAAACAATGAGAGAATTGATGGAGCCACGCTTGTGGATGAATGTCGTTGCCAGAATTCTTAAATGTTTTGAATTTACGTGTAGTAATGAACAGCTTATAGTCAAAATCATCGTGTCGGCGGGTCGCATATCGGTCATTGTTACGTCGTTTCGGCTGTTCCATCTCAAAATTCGGTGTACTTTGCCAATTTCTTTCATAATCTCCAAAGTGCCCTGTGTTGTTATTTTGTGGCAGTTCCGTATTTTTATGTCCCTCTTCCCGTATTGGAGTGCGAGTGTCCTCTGAAATACGTAATTCTTGTATTACCTGTGTCAACTGATCTTGTACTTCCCGGATTTCTCTTTAGTGTTGCGTATTAATTTGATTCTGATTTTGTTTGAATTTCCTAATTTGTTCGAACTCTTCTGTGTCATTAAAGACTACCGGTTTTGTGTCATTCAGATTATCATCTACCTTCGTAGATAAATTAGTGAACTGATCCGAAAGTTCGGCTACTTTCTCCGATAGTGAACACATTTCCTCAGTGTGTTTTTCTGAACCAAGTTTCAGAGTGTCCATTTGTGTTGAAATCGAATCTACTGTGTCCTTTAAGTTTTCCTGAGTTGTTGCAAGTTGCGTAACCGAATCGGTGGATGCAACTGAGTCCATTTTAGCTTGCAAGGTGTCGTGATTTTCACGAACAACAGTTTGCAATTCTTTTATGGCTGCTTCGTGATTCTGTAATGAGTTTTCATGCCGCGAAAAAATAGGTTGAAAATGCTCACAAATTTGTGTTTTTACGTCATTACAGATTTTTTGACATTTCGATTCAATGTTATGTAACTCAGTAGTTAAATCTTCGCGTGTTTGTTCAAGTGTGGTGTCTAACTTCCGAAGATTATGTTCCATTGTATCCAGCTGTTGCTGTGTTTGTCTCTGATTTTGTTCCATTGTGTCTAACTTTTGAAGATTATGTTCCATTGTGTCTAACTTTTGAAGATTATGTTCCATTTGTTGCATTAACTGTAATAACAGTGCACTGGTGTCTGAAACATGTTCCTCAGTGCTTTTCGGCAGTGCATTTGAACCGGCAATATTCGCATTTTGAATAGCAGAAAATGTGTCTTGATTTATTTGAGAAAACGGTGAGGACGCAAAATCTGAATCTACAGTATTTGCAAGATTGTGTCCTGTCATTTCGGAATCCTGAGGCGAGCTGTTGCCGACCGATCGATCGATAACGCTTCCCTGTTCACTAATTGTTTCACTGCCTACACCATTATTTGCAACCCGCTCCATTTCCCTATGCGCTATTATCAAATTACTACTTTGAACGTTAGTGAATTCATTACATGGTGACGCTAACACACTGCTTTCGTCTTCACTGTCATTTCTCAGTTTACTTTGGAGCCTAGTGTTACGTTTCTCACACGCCATTATTGTCACAATGTTTCACACGACAACACAGAAAAACACAATTTGAAGAACAAAAAATAGAGAACACATTAACATAGCACTGAAAATAATATCTAGTTAATTGCAAGCGCAGCTGCGAAATACTTGGTGCAAATCTACATGCATGCCACAACTGTTTTACTGTACAACAGTGAAAGACTGCAACTACAAAGGAAATTCTCTCTATGATTACGCGCTAGCAATAAAAAAAATCTACATTAATTACACAAACTACAAGAAAAATCAGAAGATTCCAGTGAGGTATCTACGGCTAAGGGTCGACATATGAAATGTCCCCTTTGAAAAATTATACAAGAGTGTGCTTAAGCTGACACACAATATTTTTTTAACGCAACGCAATCTGACTTTCAAAAATCCCTACAAAAGAATGGCCCTGACTAACATTAATCTATACCTTCCACAAATCACTTACCTCACAAAAATCTTCGTTACTCGAACTACTGCAATACAGCGAGCGCCACTACTGCCAGCTAAATAAAAGATTCAAACTACGGAAGGCATTAACTACTGATAGGTATAGTTAGCAAATGAAAGATTTTAATAGAGAACAAACAGTGTATTTACCTTAATAGTCAAAATATATATGGTAGTTCATGACATCCAGTCTTACAAATTACAAAACTCCGCCATCTCTCTCCCCACGTCCACCACTGCTGGCGGCTCACCTCCAACTGCGCAACGCTACGCGCAGTTAGCATCCAGCTGCCGCTGCCCAACACTACAATGGCAGACAACAATGAAAACCAGCCACAGACTGCACACGGCACAGCCAGTGATTTTTATACAGAGCGCTACATGGCGGCGGCGTTACCAATGAAAAAACCTAAACAGCCTACTTACAGAGTGTACGCCGATATGAAACTTCTTGGCAGATTAAAACTGTGTGCTGGACCGAGACTCGAACTCGGGACCTTTGCCTCCCGCGGGCAAGTGCTCCACCATCTGAGCTACCCAAGCACAAGTCACTCAGTTTTTTTCATTACGGATTGCAGCAAACCCTCTGACCGAACACACTGACTACCGTGCCAGCGTGTAAGTGTCATCGGGACTTGAATTGTCGCCTTTTGGTTTATTCGTTGTATTCGGTCGTAGTGGTCGTCACATGAAGTTCTTTTGTTGATCCTTTCACTAAGTTTTTTTCATTACAGAAGCCAGCCAGCGTTCTGTCCGAACACGCTGAGCTATCGTGCCAGCAATACAGTATTGAAACTTCTTGGCAGATTAGAACTGTATGCCGGACCGAGACTCGAACTCGAGATGTTTGCCTTTTGCGGACAAGCACATACAGAGTTTTAATCTGCCAGGAAGTTTCATATCAGCGTACACTCCGCTGCCGAGTGAAAATCTCATTTTGGAAACCTCCCCCAGGCCTTTAGCTAAGCCATGTCTCCGCAATAACCTTTCTTCCAGGAGTGCTAGTTCAGCAAGGTTCGCAGGAGGGCTTCTGTGAAGTTTGGAAGGTAGGAGACGAGGTACTGGCAGAATTGAAGCTGTGCGGACAGACCGTGAGTCGTGCGTGGATAGCTCAGATGGTAGAGCACTTGCTAGCGAAAGACAAAAGTCCCGAGTTCGAGTCTCGGTCCGGGACACAGTTTGAATCTTCCAGGAAGTTTCATCCCTAACTTCAGTTTGCTGCAGAATCGTTGAACATGTTCTCAGTTCGAATGTAATAAACTTTTTTGAGACAGAATCTTATGTCCACGGATCAGCATGGTTTTAGAAAACATCGCTCGTGCGAAACTCAGCTCGCGCTTTTCTCATACGATATCCTGCGAACTATGGATGAAGGGCAGTAGGCAGACTCCATACACTTGACACAGTGCCCCATTGCAGGCTGTTAACGAAGGTACGAACATATGGAATAGGTTCTCAGATATGTGAGTGGCTCGAAGACTTCTTAAGTTACAGAATCCAGTACGTTTCCCCGGCGGTGAGTGTTCATCAGCGAGAAGGGTATCGACAGGCGTGCCCTAGGGAAGTGTGATAAGATGCTGTTGGACATGCGAGCATGTTCAATGGAACAGGCACCGTGGCGACCACAGCCGTTACGAAACACATCAAATGAATTCGCAATTGCCAATAAGGACTATCATCAGCTGTAGAATGGGATGTTTGTGTTCCTTTTTATTTGCTTCATTTGCTGCATTTATAAATTTTCACCTTTCATCAGTCGAATTCAATATCTCCGGTGTTATCCAACAATTTCTGCTAGGCTGGCCTTTCTTATCTATTTGCTCTTCTCCTGCCTTTAGTTCATCTCTTAAAGCTACCCATTATAACACCCCAATTCAGAAACCCTAGTAAACAACCCCTTGTTGTAAAAGAAGTAAGAAAATTAGTCATCCTGACAGTGACGGCAGCTACAGACGACAAATTTTACACTTGTGATAACATGATCAACAGGAATGTCATGTGAATAATAATATTTATCATGAAATAGAGACTGAATGAAAGAATACGATAGGATACGGAACAAAAATATCAAACAAAGAATTGCAAAATAATTAATAACGAAGACTAAAGCCCAGATGGTAAATTGGCCAAAGATAACATTTACCATAGAAAAGAGCTTTAGCCCCATCGAAAAGGAAGTTCGATGTGACTACAATGTAACTCGGAAATTAATAAACGGTCACAACGCCCATATAGTACTAGGAACAGAAAGTTGGCTGAAACCAGACGTAAACAGTAATGAAATGCTAAACTCGGATTGGAATGTATACCGCAGAGATAGGCTGGACAGTGAAGGGGGAGGCGTGTTTATAGCGATAAGAAGTGCAATAGTATCGAAGGAAATTGACGGAGATTCGAATTGTGAAATGATTTGGGTGAAGGTCACGGTTAAAGCAGGCTCAGACATGGTAATTGGATGTCTCTATAGGCCCCCGGGCTCAGCAGCTGTTGTGGCTCAGCACCTGAAGAATAATTTGGAAAATATTTCGAGTAGATTTCCCCACCATGTTATAGTTCTGGGTGGAGATTTTAATTTGCCGGATATAGACTGGGAGACTCAGACGTTCATAACGGGTGGCAGGGACAAAGAATCTAGTGAAATATTTTTAAGTGCTTTATCTGAAAACTACCTTGAGCAGTTAAATAGAAAACCGACTCGTGGCGATAACATATTAGACCTTCTGGTGACAAACAGACCCGAACTATTTGAATCAGTTAATGCAGAACAGGGAATCAGCGATCATAAAGCGGTTACTGCATCGATGATTTCAGCCGTAAATAGAAATATTAAAAAAGGTAGGAAGATTTTTCTGTTTAGCAAAAGTGACAAAAAGCAGATTTCAGAGTACTTGGTGGCTCAACACAAAAGTTTTGTCTCAAGTACAGACAGTGTTGAGGATCAGTGGACAAAGTTCAAAACCATGGTACAATATGCGTTAGATGAGTATGTGCCAAGCAGGATCGTAAGAGATGGGAAAGAGCCACCGTGGTACAACAACCGAGTTAGAAAACTGCTGCGGAAGCAAAGGGAACTTCACAGCAAACATAAACATATCCAAAGCCTTGCAGACAAACAAAAATTACGCGAAGCGAAATGCAGTGTGAGGAGGGCTATGCGAGAGGCTTTCAATGAATTCGAAAGTAAAGTTCTATGTACTGACTTGGCAGAAAATCCTAAGAAATTTTGGTCCTATGTCAAAGCGGTAGGTGGATCAAAACAAAATGTCCAGACACTCTGTGACCAAAATGGTACTGAAACAGAGGATGACAGACTAAAGGCCGAAATACTAAATGTCTTCTTCCAAAGCTGTTTCACAGAGGAAGACTGCACTGTAGTTCCTTCTCTAGATTGTCGCACAGTTGACAAAATGGTAGATATCGAAATAGACGACAGAGGGATAGAGAAACAATTAAAATCGCTCAAAAGAGGAAAGGCCGCTGGACCTGATGGAATACCAGTTCGATTTTACACAGAGTACGCGAAGGAACTTGCCCCCCTTCTTGCAGCGGTGTACCGTAGGTCTCTAGAAGAGCGAAGCGTTCCAAAGGATTGGAAAAGGGCACAGGTCATCCCCGTTTTCAAGAAGGGAAGTCAAACAGATGTGCAGAACTATAGACCTATATCTCTAACGTCGATCAGTTGTAGAATTTTGGAACACGTATTATGTTCGAGTATAATGTCTTTTCTGGAGACTAGAAATCTACTCTGTAGGAATCAGCATGGGTTTCGAAAAAGACGGTCGTGTGAAACCCAGCTCTCGCTATTCGTCCACGAGACTCAGAGGGCCTTAGACACGGGTTCACAGGTAGATGCCGTGTTTCTTGACTTCCGCAAGGCGTTTGACACAGTTCCCCACAGTCGTTTAATGAACAAAGTAAGAGCATACGGACTATCAGATCAATTGTGTGATTGGATTGAGGAGTTCCTAGATAACAGAACGCAGCATGTCATTCTCAATGGAGAGAAGTCTTCCGAAGTAAGAGTGATTTCAGGTGTGCCCCAGGGGAGTGTCATAGGACCGTTGCTATTCACAATATACATAAATGACCTGGTGGATGACATCGGAAGTTCACTGAGGCTTTTTGCAGATGATGCTGTGGTGTATCGAGAGGTTGCAACAATGGAAAATTGTACTGAAATGCAGGAGGATCTGCAGCGAATTGACGCATGGTGCACGGAATGGCAATTGAATCTCAATGTAGACAAGTGTAATGTGATGCGAATACATAGAAAGATAGGTCCCTTATCATTTAGCTACAAAATAGCAGGTCAGCAACTGGAAGTAGTTAATTCCATAAATTATCTGGGAGTACTCATTAGGAGTGATTTAAAATGGAATGATCATATAAAGTTGATCGTCGGTAAAGCAGATGCCAGACTGAGATTCATTGGAAGAATCTTAAGGAAATGCAATCCGACAACAAAGGAAGTAGGTTACAGTACGCTTGTTCGCCCAATGCTTGAATACTGCTCAGCAGTGTGGGATCCGCACCAGGTAGGGTTGATAGAAGAGATAGAGAAGATCCAACGGAGAGCAGCGCGCTTCGTTACAGGATCATTTAGTAATTGCGAAAGCGTTACGGAGATGATAGATAAACTCCAGTGGAAGACTCTGCAGGAGAGACGCTCAGTAGCTCGGTACGGGCTTTTGTTAAAGTTTCGAGAACATACCTTCACCGAAGAGTCAAGCAGTATATTGCTCCCTCCTACGTATATCTCGCGAAGAGACCATGAGGATAAAATCAGAGAGATTAGAGCCCACACAGAAGCATACCGACAATCCTTCTTTCCACGTACAATACGAGACTGGAATAGAAGGGAGAACCGATAGAGGTACTCAGGGTACCCTCCGACACACACCGTCAGGTGGCTTGCGGAGTATGGATGTAGATGTAGATGTAGAGAAATGGAAATGTTAGCTTCAGTTTCTATCTGGTCGCTCTCTAGTATAACTGCGATCGTAGCATGCACGTAAGCGCTACTAGATTGTTGTAAGGTAATCTGAAGTTTGAAAATTTTGCGATATAGACTGAAGCATTATTCAGAAGTTATATTAAAGCAAAGTCACCTTTACCGTTAGCAAGATAACGGGATACGGAGATTCGCGACGAAGTTAAATCGTGTGACATGTGTGATGGCACTTAGCCTTCGTTATCCTGAATAAGCACGAACATTCAAGGACACCGAAAAAGAAAGAACACCTACACAAAAACTATTTTTAGTCTCGAGTTGGTAACATAGAAACGCCAACACAAAGTTGTCAGAAGTTTTCGTCAACGACAGGACTACTTATGCAAACGGAAGCAATTCCCTGAGTGAGACATCGGTAAGCGTGCTCAGTGTAGGGACAATTAATTACAAGGAACAATAAAATTGGATTCAAACTTTAATTCTTCGTGTCGCCTACATAATTGAATAGCCTTTACCAGGAGCATTAGTGAAAATTAATTGACTATTAGAATATTATGAAGTGAAACGTTAATGCATGGTTATTTTACAGTGAATAGTCATCGATTTGTCCCAAGATTACGACGCATTCTGAACATTGCTTAAGTATACGTTATCTCTGGAATTGCATCCTGCAGTTATTGCACACGCGACGTAGCGACGTCTTGACGACGGAATAACAATTTAGCAACTTAACATCCTCGCAATTCCATAATGTGGCCACGACTTGGGTGATGGATTGAAGATTCAGAACTTTATATTATTAATATTCAATATCCATTATTTAACCGGGCATAGTAAAAAGAAGAACTACAGTTAGCCAGTACGCGAAAACTGAAAAGTCTGTCGCGGACTCACAACAAAGGAAGACCACGCTAGGAGTTTGTGTTTTTCTACTAGTTACAGGGTGGCGTTGTCGTGAGCGACGGACGCCGTTCCACGTCATACGGCCTGGGACAACCATCACCGCCGAGTCGTGTCAACTCTAAGGAGACGCAGACACCACACCATTCGTCTTCTACTGTGTTCCTTTCCCCTATTCTAGTGATCCGTTGCCTAATGCTCACTATGAAACTTTCAACAACATCTGGTTCTTTCAACTTATTCAGGTCTCATCTCCTTAATTTCCTACCTTTCTGCAATTTCTTCAGCTTTAATCTACAGTTCACAACCAAAACATTGTGATCAGAGTCCAAATGCCTTACAATTTGAAATATGGTTCCGAAATCTCTGTCTTACCGTTATACAACTAGTCTGAAACCTTCCGATGTCTCCAGGTCTCTTCCACATATACAACCTTCTTTCATGACTATTAAACCAAGTGTCAGTGATGATCAAATTATGCTCCATGCAACGTTCTACCAGGCGGCTTCCTCTTTCATTCCTTTCCCCCAGTCTACATTCACGTACTGCTTTACTTCTCTTCCTTTTCCTGCTGTCGAATTCCAGTCCCTATCACAGTTAAATTTTCGTCTGCCTTAACTATCTGAGTAATCATCAGCGGAGTTAGTTGCTAAATAAAATAGTACTACAGTCGTGGTTTTGTGTCTATCTAGGCTCCAATAATGCGTCCACAATGCTATTCATAGTAGCTTACCGCGTTCGTATTTTCTTATTCATTATTAAAACTACCGCTGCATTACCCATGTTTGATTTTATATTTATAACCTTGTATGCACCTGACGAGAAGTCCTATTCTTCCTGCAACCGAACTTCACTTGCTTTTGTTCACTGCAATTGCTCTGTAGACATTCTGCAGCTGTCTATGGATATCTGCGACTCACTGGTTTTCCGAGAAAAGTTACTGTCACCGTGTGCTGAAGAATATTACACTATGTGATCAAAAGTATTCGGACACCCCCAGGAACATACGTTTTTCATATTAGGTGCATTGTGCTGCCACCTGCTGCCAAGTAATCCATATCAGCGACCTCAGTAGTCAATAGACAACGTGAGAGAGCAGAATGGGGCGCTCCGCGGAACTCACGGACTTCGAACGAGGTCACGCGATTGGCTGTCATTTGTGTCATACGTCTGTACGCGAGATTTCCACACTCCTAAACATCCCTAGGTCCACTGTTTTCGATGTGACAGTGAAGTGGAAACGTGAAGGGATACGTATAGCACAAAAGTGTAGAGGCCGACCTCGTCTGTTGCCTGACAGAGACCGCCGACAGTTGAAGGAGCGGCGTAACGTATAATAGGCAGACATCTATCCAGACCATTACACAGGAATTCCACACTGCAACAGGATCCACTGCAAGTGCTGTGGCATTTAGGCAGGAGGTGAGAACCCCTGGATTTCATGATCAAGCAACTGCTCATAAGCCACACATCACGCAGATACACTCCTGGAAATGGAAAAAAGAACACATTGACACCGGTGTGTCAGACCAACCATACTTGCTCCGAACACTGCGAGAGGGCTGTACAAGCAATGATCACACGCACGGCACAGCGGACACACCAGGAACCGCGGTGTTGGCCGTCGAATGGCGCTAGCTGCGCAGCATTTGTGCACCGCCGCCGTCAGTGTCAGCCAGTTTGCCGTGGCATACGGAGCTCCATCGCAGTCTTTAACACTGGTAGCATGCCGCGACAGCGTGGACGTGAACCGTATGTGCAGTTGACGGACTTTGAGCGAGGGGGTATAGTGGGCATCCGGGAGGCCGGGTGGACGTACCGCCGAATTGCTCAACACGTGGGGCGTGAGGTCTCCACAGTACATCGATGTTGTCGCCACTGGTCGGCGGAAGGTGCACGTGCCCGTCGACCTGGGACCGGACCGCAGCGACGCACGGATGCACGCCAAGACCGTAGGATCCTACGCAGTGCCGTAGGGGACCGCACCGCCACTTCCCAGCAAATTAGGGACACTGTTGCTCCTGGGGTATCGGCGAGGACCATTCGCAACCGTCTCCATGAAGCTGGGCTACGGTCCCGCACACCGTTAGGCCGTCTTCCGCTCACGCCCCAACATCGTGCAGCCCGCCTCCAGTGGTGTCGCGACAGGCGTGAATGGAGGGACGAATGGAGACGTGTCGTCTTCAGCGATGAGAGTCGCTTCTGCCTTGGTGCCAATGATGGTCGTATGCGTGTTTGGCGCCGTGCAGGTGAGCGCCACAATCAGGACTGCATATGACCGAGGCACACAGGGCCAACACCCGGCATCATGGTGTGGGGAGCGATCTCCTACACTGGCCGTACACCTCTGGTGATCGTCGAGGGGACACTGAATAGTGCACGGTGCATCCAAACCGGCATCGAACCCATCGTTCTACCATTCCTAGACCGGCAAGGGAACTTGCTGTTCCAACAGGACAATGCACGTCCGCATGTATCCCGTGCCACCCAACGTGCTCTAGAAGGTGTAAGTCAACTACCCTGGCCAGCAAGATCTCCGGATCTGTCCCCCATTGAGCATGTTTGGAACTGGATGAAGCGACGTCTCACGCGGTCTGCACGTCCAGCACGAACGCTGGTCCAACTGAGGCGCCAGGTGGAAATGGCATGGCAAGCCATTCCACAGGACTACATCCAGCATCTCTACGATCGTCTCCATGGGAGAATAGCAGCCTGCATTGCTGCGAAAGGTGGATATACACTGTACTAGTGCCGACATTGTGCATGCTCTGTTGCCTGTGTCTATGTGCCAGTAGTTCTGTCAGTGTGATCATGTGATGTATCTGACCCCAGGAATGTGTCAATAAAGTTTCCCCTTCCTGGGACAATGAATTCACGGTGTTCTTATTTCAATTTCCAGGAGTGTAAATGCCAAACGACGCCTCGCTTATTGTAAGAAGCGTAAACACTGGACGATTGAACAGTGGAATAACGTTGTGTGGAGTGACCAATCACGGTGGCGATCCGATGGCAGGGTGTGGGTATAGCGAATGCCCTGTGAACGTCATCAGCCAGCGTTTGTAGTACCAACAGTAAAATTCGGAGAAGGTGGTGTTAGTGTAGTCGTGTTTTTCATGGAGGGGGCACTATCACAGCACAAAGCTACATTGATGTTTTAAGCACCTTCTTGCTTCTCACTGTTGAAGAGCAATTCGGAGATGGCGGCTACATCTTTCAACTCGATCGAGCACCTGTTCATAATGCACGGCCTGTGGAGGAGTGGTTGCATGACAATAACATCCCTGTAATGAGCTCTCCTGCGCAGAGTCCTGACCTGAATCCTGTAGAACATCTTTGGGATGTTTTGGAACGCCGACTTCGCGCTAGGCCTCACCGACCGACATCGATACCTCTCCTCAGTGCAGCACTCCTTGGAGAATGGGCTGGCATTCCCCAAGAAACCTCCAAGCACCTGATTGAACGTATGCCTGCGATGGTGGAAGCTGTCGTCAAGGCTAAGGGTGGGCCAACACCACAATGAATTCCAGCATTACCGACGGAGGGCGCCACGAACTTGTAAGACCTTTTTGGTCAGGGTTCCGGATACTTCTGATCACATAGTGTATCATAGCTGAAAAAACACCGCGTCTCACTGCGTCGTTTCATTTGTTTTAAATTGGGCGACACAGTTCTCGTTGAATGTCATAGTTGGTATTGGCATAGCTGGTTGCATCAGTCAGTAACACACATTGCCTGTCCCAAAATACGTGGTGCAGTTACTTCTGAAAGGCGAGATCCGGAACTCATGAGTACATGTATGCTTATAGTTCGACGTTGCTAAAGCACTGCGTTGGCCAACATTATCACAGCACAGTACGTTAAAAGTGTGTCTATAAGTGGGTAATGTTAGCTGTACTCGCTGTTTTTTTTTTTTAATCGCATTCAGGTAATACGATGCGACAACAGATATACGTGTCCAAATATATTGTGTACTGTTTGGACGACGGGATATCATTCAGACAGTTCTGATGTTTATCGATCTTTTTTCAGCTTGTACTCGAAACTGGTTCTACATCACTGTGCAACATTCTGCGAACTAATTACTCTAACCGACCTCTTTTTAAGAACTAAATAGCTTAACTTCCGCCATTAGCGGGGGAAATGGTCGCAAATTCAATTTTCAGACTATGCACTCAGACTAGTGCATAATAATTTTCTGTTCAGTATTTATTCCTGTAAAACAATTAACTAGTTTGTTTTGCGTTAACGTTGGCGAAAAGTTGAAGCCTAATCTTCCTTGCTTTTCGCGATGTTAGGGTAGCTCTGGACATAATGATAATCTCGAACATTAACTTGACGATAATTGGCGGCGCTGGATAATGAGTTCGGTGTGCAGGGAAGTCTAACCTTGCCGTCCACCAACTGACGTCACGCGCTGTGTAACATCCACTTTCTACAGCCGCAAGCGTTATATCGTCTTTAGGTGAAAGTATCCGAAGCAATGAAGCACTTTTCCTCATAGGGTAGTAGAGAGTGAACAACATTTTTTGTATGAAAATTTTATCTCGGTATGTCTACAATAAAACAAAGACCCAGTTCTTCAGTATACTGGCAGGTACTCTTTTTTCTGAAAATTATTGAAATAGCCATGTTTCGAGCCCGTCAGAATTGTTCAAAAAATGGTTCAAATGGCTCTGAGCACTATGGGACTTAACTTCTGAGGTCATCAGTCCCCTAGAACTTAGAACTACTTAAACCTAACTAACCTAAGGACATCACACACATCCATGCCCGAGGCAGGAGTCGAACCTGCGACCGTAGCGGTCGCGCGGTTCCAGACTGTAGCGCCTGGAACCGCTCGGCCACTCTGGCCGGCCGTCAGAATTGTAATGGAAGACTTTGTAATATTCGTGTACTACCATACACACTTTTTCCTTTAAGTGCTTTTACCTATTCCTCTCGTTCTTAATTACTTTCTTTAAGCGTGTTGTGTAAGCTTATTACTAAAAATTAGGTTACGTTCTTAATAAAAGTATCTTTTGTGAATAGGCAGTTTAAGTTTTTATGTCGGTAACGTCACGTAGCGCTCTGTATGAAAACCACTAGCTGTGCTGTGTGCAGTCTGTGGCTGGTTGGCATTGTTGGAATATTCGCTATTGTAGTGTTGGGCAGTTGGATGTGAACAGCGCGTAGCGTTGCGCAGTTGGAGGTGAGCCGCCAGTAGTGGTGGATGTGGTGAGAGAGATGGCAGAATTTTGAGAGCGGACGATCTGGACGTGTGTCCGTCAGAAAGAGTAAATTTGTAATACTGTATATCATGAACTGATATGATGACTTTTGAATATTATTGAGGTAAATACACTGTTTGTTCTCTATCAAAATCTTTCATTTGCTAACTATGCCTATCAGTAGTTAGTGCCTTCAGTAGTTCGAATCTTTGGCGCTCGCGGTATTGCAGTAGTTCGAGTAACGAAGATTTTTGTGAGGTAAGTGATTCATGAAAGGTATAGGTTATTGTCAGTCAGGGTCATTCTTTTGTAGGGATTATTGAAAGTCAGATTGCGTTCCGCCAAAAACATTTTGTGTTGATCAGAATAAGTAACGAGAGAAATGTCTGAGTACGTTCAGTTCTGCTCAGCTGTTTGAAAAGCAAATAACGTAAGAGGTTTATCAGCACAGTAATTCATAAATTTTTCTAAGGGGAGGTTTCAGTTCTAGCGTATGGACAGCTGAAGTTACAATAAAACAGTTAAAATATAGTTTATTGAGACAATGAGACAAAATTCCTACCGGAGCGCCGATTTGTGCCTCCCGCGATCACGGCTTTGATGAATGTGGTAAACTTAAGGAAATGATACTGACTATGAAAAGAAGAAGCCAGACAAATTACCTAGTATTCTACTAGCATTTGTAAGTTGAACTTTATGATCTGACGTCCAGGCTTGATCCCTGCTTTCATAATATCCGGGTATGGTTTTGCTCTTGGGCTATTCCCAACCGCACGGGAATGCAAGAAGTCAAATAAAACTATACATTTTACTACCAAGAAGCTCACGGCATCAAAGAAATGAATCACTACTCAGTGTCACTAGGAAAATGTTAAAACGCGAGACGTGTAAATACGACGACAGCCGACAGCCTGGGAATGACAGGTCTCAGTCAGGATTTTCTCAGAACTTCTTTTTAATTGAGTAACTATTGAAAAAACTGGTTCACCCCCATTTGAACCTGGTAGCAAGCAAGGCTGCCAACACAGAGCGGCAGACCTGAGTGCTCATACGTCCACTATGCTGTTTACCAACAAGCCGTTAATCGCACGTGTCCTCTTTCCTTGTTACTAAATTCAACTTTAACTATACATGTCCTTCTAAATGTAAACCAAAATTAAAACAAGGTTGACTCACTTTACTTCGACATTTGTGTCACCTGCACACATTAATCATTTTAACAACAGGTTAAAAAGTTCCCCGTTCAGCTGTCGTGTCTAATTAGAATAAAATCACAAGGTTTCGATGACACTCTCCTCCGCCGTTGTCAATGGCTAAACCTGACTGACGTGGATCTTTCTTCTTTTCTTTATCGTCAGGGCGAGGTTAGGCTGGCAGCAGCATTCTAACACAGCAGAGAGCATTTGTAAAATTTGAAATTAAAGTTATCTGAAAAGTTCAAAGACGCTACATATGTACATATACAGGGCGTTTATAAATGAATATCGAGGTTTTAACGCTTTATAATATTGATGACATTAAACTTACAGTTATAAATGATATGTCAAATGAAAGAGCAACTCTAACAGTTTTACCAAGACCCTTATAAATGTTCAATGTGAGCACCATTTGTCACACGGTAAACATATAGCCGAGTTCTTCCCACTTTGTTTTTTTGGTGAACCTACTGTAACTGGTTCTTCTTACCTTGATACACTAGAGCAATGGCTCTTATCTCAGTTGGGAGATGAGCCAGAGAACTTCATTTTCCAGCAAGATGGTGCGCCATCTCACTGGCATAGCGAAATACTTGATTGGTTGAACTTCACTGTACCCAAGCGCTGGATAGGCCGCAAGGGGCCCAATGACAGGGCTTGCTTTGTATGGCCTCCACGCTCACCCGACCTAACGCCATGGGATGTTTTCCTTTGGGGCTTCGTCAAGGATCGTGTGTACGTGCCTCCGCTACCAGCAGAACTCCCTTAATTAAGAAACCGGACTGATGCAGATGTTGCTAAAATCACTGAAGACTCGCTTATCAACGTCTAGGAAGAACTCGGCTATAGACTTGATGTGTGCCGTGTGACAAGCTGATTTTTATGTCTTCCTTTCCCCGTCTATCATGCGCTATTTTGCTCCCTAGGTAGCAGAATTCCTTAACTTCATCTGCTACGTTATCACCAATCTTGGTATTAAGTTTCTCTCTGTCCTGATTTCTGCTACTTGCCATTACGTTTGCCTTTCCCCGATTTAGTCTCCATACACTCTGTACTCACTAAATTGTTCTTTCAGTTCAACAAATCCTGTTAATCTTCTTTACTTTCACTCAGGATATAAATGTCATCAGAGAATCTTAACATTCATATACTTTCAAACTGAATTTTAACCCCATTCTCGACCCTTTCTTTTGTTTCCGTCATTGCTTCTTCGACATGTAGCAGGGGCGAAATACTACATCCCTGCCTTACACCCTTTTTAATCCGTGCACTTCGTTCTTGGTCCTCCATTCTTACTACTCCCTTTTGGTTCTCTTACATATACTCGCCTTTCCCTATAGCTTACCCCTACTTTTCTAAGGATTTCGAACATCTTGCTCTATTTTACGTAGTCGAACGCTTTTTCCAGGTCAACAAATCTTATGAATGTGTCTTGATTTTTCTTCAGTCTTGCTTCTATTATCAATTTAACGTCAAAATTGCATTTCTGGTGAATTTACCTTTCCTAAAGCCGAACTGATCGTCATCTAACAGATCCTCAGTTTTCTTTTCCATTCTTCTGTTTTTTTAATTCTTGTTAGCAACTTGGGTGCATGAGCTGTTAACCTGATTGTGCAATAATTCTCGCACTTGTTGGCTCTCGTTGTCTTTTGAATTGTGTGGACAATGTTTTTACGAAAGTCTGATGGTATTTCGACAGTCTCATGCATTCTACATACCAACATGAGCAATCGTTTTATTGCCACTTTCCGCAGAGATTTTAGAAATTAACATTTATAAGGTTCTTGGTAAAACTGTTTGAGTTTCTCTTTCATTTGACATATCATTTATAACTGTAAGTTTAATACAATAAATATTATAAAGCGTTAAAACCCCGATATTCATTTATACTAAAATTCCTAAAACTGGTCCTTGTACGTTGGAAACTGTAAGAAAATATTGTTGTCTTTTGAAATTTAAGAAATTGACGACAGCGTACATAAATAAATCAAGCATTTCACGTTACTGGATTAAGTTGCAGAAAGTGAGCAGTAGGAAAAGAGGGTTGTTGCAGGTAGAGCTCGTTTTGGAATGGATGTGAAATAGAAAAGTTGGGGAACAGGACCCAAAAGCAAACTGTTGGAAAGTGAGGGAGAAAAGTCAAGGAAGAAAGCCTTGGCATAGAGATAAATATTCTGTCAAATTTTTTGAACAAAGCAGTCGAGATCACCTTTTATGTATGTGTTGCGGCAGGTTTCGAATGAATCAATCCATCTTCGGATGTACACTTAAGCACAGGACTGTAGCTACCTCTGGTGTCAGCTTGTGTGCGTCGTTACAATTGAATGATTACAGCAATAGTCCCGCACTTTAGTTTATATCTGAGCACGGCCTAATTCGTCAGAAACGTACATTAACTAAGATTGTACTGTTCACAAAATAATGAAAAAAGATCACTGACTTCTCCTGTGACGCATTGCCACCATCTGTACTTTGTTGAAGCTGCAAGAAAGGACAGATACAGAGAAGTTTTCGTGGTTGTGGGGGCGGGGGGGTTGGGGGGGGGGGCGTGGTTTAAAGTTTCTTTCAAAAATGGTTAAAATGGCTCTGAGCACTATGGGACTTAACATCTGTGGTCATCAGTCCCCTAGAACTTAGAACTACTTGAACCTAACTAACCTAATGATATCACACGCATCGATGCCCAAGGCAGGATTCGAACCTGCGACCGTAGCGGTCATGGGGTTCCAGACTGAAGCGCCTAGAGTCGCACGGCCACACCGGCCGGCTAAAGTTTCTTTGAGATCGGTTTTTGAGAATGAGTAGATTTAAGATTAAGAGGAAGTCTTGGTGCAAGCGGGGCAAGGAACAGAGGGTGCTAATTAGAGATGAATGCCAGAAACGTTACAGCTGAGACAGTTGGGCGGGATCTATTCAAGGTCACCTCCTCCCCCAGGCCTGCCCACGCACTTGTATGTGGGACATTCAAGGTCATCACCTCCTGTACCCTTCTGGGCTTGCAGGAATCAAGTTCCCTCTCATCCTCCTCATCTTTCATAGCTAGACAAAATGCAAGGGATGCGTCATTTGAGATTTGTATGTCTTAATGAAAGGCTCACCATGAGATGTCAGGGATAACCACCACTTCGAGCAGAATAAGAAGACATGTAATTACAATTAACACCATTCCTCTTATAATCAATTGGTACGTTACAATTTTAGGTGGTTTTTTTGCCATTTTACCTATTTTCCAAATAAATCTCCATCTTAAAATACGTGTAAATTAGTGTACTGCAGTACTTAACAACAAACACACTCTTGATAAGACATTAAATGTTTAAGAAATTACACTGATATTCCACGTTAAACAGTTTCTGCACTGCATCATTTAGCAAGAAATATACTCTTGCCAAGACTTTGGACCCACCAGGGTAGCCAAGAGCGCTAACGTGCTTCTTCCTGGACTCAGGTAGCTGTCCCGGCCCTGGATCGAATCCGCCCGGCGGTTCAACGACGAGGGCTGCTGTGCCGGCCAACCTCGATGTGGTTTTTAGGCGGTTTTCCACATCCCGCTGGGTGAATACCGGGTTAGTCCCCACGTTTCGCCTCAGTTACACGTCTCACGGGCATTTGAAAACGTTCGCACTATTCCGTGGCTACACTACTTACGTCCCGGGGGGTTGGGGGTGGCGGCAGGAAGGCCATCCGTCCATCCTCTGCAACTAACACTGCCAAATCCGTAATAACACGGCCGACCCCACGTGTGGTGGGACAAGGCCCAAAGAAAGAAAGAATGCTCTTGCCAAGACTTTAAACACTAAACAAACATCACAACACGATTTTTAGGCAACAAACTCTAACTACATAGCAAATCTACGTTATCCCAACATTACGAGTGTCTGTGACACCACAGCGTATGTGTTAAACGAGTGGGTTGACCTACAGGCAGAGATAAGCAATATAATGACGTCACGAAATATTATGCAAAATATCGGTAAATATTAACAAAATGTATGCTGTAACACATTTTGACAATGCAGGGTATCTCTGTGTTACTATAATTTAATGATGTCATAAGATATGTAAAAATAATGATGGAACAAACCCAAGTATGTTAATACATTGCTAAATTTACACCTTGAACGGTTACCACCACTACCGCCACCGCCACAAAAAAACTAACAATAGTGCGAGGGATCGTCCAGCACTCAAGTCCCACCGTGCTGTCAGTCAGTGCTGCCACCACCGCCAGTGAACACTGCTGCTACGAGCCGAACGTGTACGAGGTGTCTGTGGGGTAAGTAGTACTCCCACTGCCATCACTTCACAGACCCAGGGCCGCCAATGACGGACATCCACCTACCCCCGTCTCTTCATAATATAACAGGAATGGTAGAAAAATACACTCTATTTATTTAATGATAGATACATCCCTGCCTATACTTTCTGCAAACACGTGTGGCGTCGCAACTAGTGCGCGATCGCCCATTTGTCTATTAAAAGCTTTACTTCAGAATTTATGTGGGTTGCAATGTAAGCTGGTAGAGTATTATACTGTCAGTAACGGACGAGTTGTGTCCTGCAGACTGACGTCACGACCATCTGTTGCAGCTGCGCGTGTGAAAGCAGTGGAGTAGCGCTGGCAGGCCACTTACATTACACGAAACTAAAAATATTAATAATTAATAAAGGGATAACCTGAGGAACGTCATATTTGATGTACAACCTTTTGTTGTGAAAACAAACAATATGTCAAAGTCTGAGATCAAAAATAGTTGTATTTTGGAAGTTAGTAAAATTCCATAAAAAACGTAATTTTCCAACAGTCAAGAACTTACATAAATACAGTGATGTAATAGTTCATCTTCAGTGACTATGTACGATGATCTGATAACACTTTCAGTGTTCATATATAAATTTGGAAAGTTTTTAGTTTCAGAAACCTCTGTGGCTTTTCTAAAACAATAATATCAAGAATTCTAAGTAAATATGTGTATCGTGTGTTAGGGTGCGTGTGAATGAGAATGGGGGTGTGAGAGTATGTGGGATGTTCGGCATTATTAAAAATCATTCATGTAATTCTGTACAGAAACTGGCAAGTGTTCCAACTCTGTAACGTTGGAACGAATCCACTAGTGGTTCCCCTGCTAGTGAATGTCGGATGTCCAAGTATGTAAGACAGCCAGAACACTCGCGACTACATAATAAATTTCCAGATGTAGAGTAAAGCTTATATAGTTCATTTTGTTTTGTTTATTTAATTAGAGAGTTTTGTGTTACTTAATCTGATGACGTCAATGGGCCTAGAGAAGTGGTTGGTGTTTGCTAGATTTTGGCGCGAGCCGCGCCCTAGAAGTGAGTTCTCATTGGTCGTAAGTGCTGACAGCCAATGAGAAGCGAGATGGTTGGCCGCCTAGCGAGGGGATATAGCTTTGAGTGTGGGAAAGTGAGAAGAGAATGGCGAGCTAACTTTGATTGAAGGCGGTTATGCTAGATGTGACTTTTCGCATTATGTGTAAGATGTAATCTTGGGATGACTTCCGCGTTATGGTCCAGTGTTAATTGTATCTGGTAGTGACCAGAAACTGTTTATGAAAATTTTAGTGTGTTGTGATAATTCGTTCCGACGAAAATCGCGAGTGAACTTTGAATTATATTGCGTGGCAGTACTGAGTATATTCTTACTGAGTATTTTATGGCGAGTATAAACTTTTACTAAAGACAACCACTGAATATCGTGTGCAAAAGTAATTGGCCGATCATTGACTGTGTTACAAGTAATTGGTTTCGGAATTTGGGAAGGTAAAAGTTTTGACTGTTTTAGGTATGGTGATAACTGTGAGCAGAAACTTTAGTAATTTTCGTAAATGTGGGCTAATGATCTTGCTTAACGGCTATAAAGATCTTTTGAATGTTTAAATTTGAACTTCATGTTTAAAGTATGAGTGACATCCCCTTTCCGAATCATTTCTTTAAAGTACATGGAAAATTATCAGCAAATTTTACTTATAGCGGCCTCCTGTGTGTAGCTTTGAGGTTACAGTTTCAACACTGCTTTTCCGTGATCTCGTAAGTAGCTGCAGTCAGGAGTTTACGTGCGAAGATCTAATGCTGTAAAGTGGTAGGTGAGCAAAACTTACGAAAGAAATTGCATTGCAGCAGCAACGTATAATCCGTCGCAATTGGTGCATCGCATGCACGCACGTAAAAATCCGTCGCACACGCTAATGAATGATAACACCCCTCAATTAATCTTTACTAGTGTCTTGGATGGCTGAAGAGAGGGACTGTCACGATATGAAACACACTGCCAGGTCCCAACCCACCTACAACAAACTTCTCCTCTTCCCCTCTCTCCCTAGACCAATAAGAATCATGCTCTGCCATCCTTCTCCCATATTTATTTCTAGAGCAAATGTGTTAATGGCACCTTCCTTGTTCTATCCACCACAGAGAGTGGTTCATCATGAAACACCAACAATAACAGGGATCAGCCAGCACCTCTCACGTAGAGTAAGAAGGGTTGTAATTACAGTTAACATGTAACAAGTCAATATTTAAACAAATAAACTCTTGCTACATAGAAAATCTGCATCGCTTTTACATTACGAGGGTCGGTCAAAAAGTAATGCCTCCCATTTTTTTTCTACTTAAAAAAATTAAGTTAAGTGAAAAATTTGAATTTGGCGCCATTCCTCAAACCTTCTTCTGCAATCCACTGCAGTAGTAACTTTCTGTGTCAACAGGTGGCAGCACAGCAGAAGTTTGTAAGATGGCCGACATCGATGTTCGTTTGAGACAGCGTTGTGTGATTGAATTCTTGAATGCAGAAGGTGAAACGCCCATACGCATTCCTGAAAGACTGAAGAAGGTGTATGGTGTTGTGACAGTGGATGTCAGCACTGTTAGACGATGGGTTCGTCGTTGTAAGGAAGCTGAAGGGCAAACACCGTTGACTGACGAAAAGCAGAGCGGCAGGTCGGTGAGTGCAGTGACTCCACACAACATTCAGCAAGTTGATGACATCATTCGTGGTGACCGTCGGGTGACTGCAGATGAAGTGTGTCGCATTATTTCTCTTAGTAAAGGCAGTGTGATCACGATTATTAAACAATTGGGGTACTCAAAAGTTTGTGCACGGTGGGTTCCAAGAATGTTAACCGATCAGAATAAAGAGGCAAGGAAAACAATAGCCTCCCAACACTTGCAGCGCTTCCGTTTGGAGGGAGATGAGTTTCTGAAAAAAATTGTGACCGGAGACGAAACATGGGTGCATTTTTTTGAACCCGAATCAAAGAGGCAGTCAATGGAGTGGCGTCACACAAGCTCGCCGAGGAAGAAAAAATTCAAAACTGTGCGATCGGCAGGGAAAGTTATGGCAACAGTTTTCTGGGATACAGAGGGTGTGATTCTGGTTGATTTTTTGGAGCAGGGATGCACAACAAATTCTGTTCAATACGTCACAACCCTCAAAAAACTTAAAGCACGTCTTCAGCGAGTTCGCCCAACAAAATCAATGGCAGATGTTCTTCTTTTGCATGACAATGCAAGACCACACACCAGTCGTCACACCTCTGACGAGATTGTCAAAATTGGATGGGAAGTTTTGCCTCATCCCCCATACAGCCCTGACCTGGCACCATCAGACTTCCATCTGTTCGGGCCACTAAAAGAAGCTCATCGTGGGATTCATTTTGAAGATGAGGAGGCCGTCAAAACATCCGTGCGTCAATGGCTTAGGAAGCAGAGCTGTGATTTTTACCGTGCTGGGATACATGCCCTTGTTCAAAGATGGACCAAAACTGTAGAGATGGGCGGAGATAACATTGAAAAATGACAAAATGATCCTCAATGTTGTGGTTTTCAACCTATGTAATTGCATTTAAATTTCCTGACAATTAAACGTAGAAAAAAAATAGGAGGCATTACTTTTTGACTGACCCTCGTATTAATGTGTCTGTGTGACGTGTTATTGTGTCTAAAAAAAACAGGCACAGTGACCTACTGACAGAATTACAATAACTGAAAGATGTCACGATGTTTACTGTACACACTTAAAAGCAGTGCCGCCAACCACCATTCCAAAACATATATGAGATGCTTGAATGTTTAATAAATTACGCAGTTTATTACTTAACAACAAATACGAGTACGTTACCCCTAGTTTGGACAAGAAGAGAATAGAAGCTTTCGAAATGTGGCGCTACAGAAGAATGCTGAAGATTATATGGGTAGATCATACAGCTAATGAGGAGGTATTGAATACGATTGGGGAGAAGAGAAGTTTATGGCACAACTTAAGTAGAAGAAGGGATCGGTTGGTAGGATATGTTCTGAGGCATCAAGGGATCACCATTTTAGTATTGGAGGGTACGTGGAGGGTAAAAATCGTAGAGGGAGACCATGAGATGAATACATTAAGCAGATTCAGAAGGATACATCCTTCTGAATCTGCTTAATGTATTCATCTGCAGTAGGTACTGGGAGATAAAAGAGCTTGCACAGGACAGAGTAGCATGGAGAGCGGCATCAAACCAGTCTCAGGACTGAAGACCACAACAACAACAACAACCCCTGCACCCTTAATATGTGGTGTAATAGCACTAAAAACAATGGCATAAACAATCCAGTCAACTAACTCCTATCGCTGTTTGCATTATTTTGACTGTCTACTCCTACTTTTCGAAGAACACGCACGTAGATACTTGACTGAACAAATAACACACACTGCAATAAATAAAACTAACGCTACTTACCAAGCCGCAGGACTGATGCACGCCGCCGTCACGCCCCCACAGCCCCCGCTGCTGTTTCGCATACAGCACGTGTTCACCGCCACATTTACTCCTGCATGAGAGAGAAGCACAGATCCTCAGTACCTCGCGTAACGTCTCACCTGGGGAAGGAACCGGCAAGGCATCGAAGTGTGGACAGCACATACGCATTGACTGCCAGTAACTGCCGGCAAGGCGTCCCATGCAAAACTGATAAATAGGGAATCTCAAATCTGTGTCACTTTCGTTAACGGTCAAGTATTACTCTCTACCTCACGGAAATCTCAACTTCCTGTCTGCCACCTCCAAATATCATTCACACTACCTCTTAAAAGACACCCACCTGGCAATACCAACCACGCTTGGAGATGAGGGAGGGGTACGTGCTATCAGAAGTGGTGAGAGAAACAGCATACAGGGGAGCTGTAAAAAGATCTAAAATTATTTTTATTATACGACTCACGTACGACTCTAAATTCATCTATGAGCTGCTGGATTTGTCCATACAGTCTTATTAACAGAATATGTCAATACCTAACGTTAAACAACTTCTGAGCCGGCCGGAGTGGCCGAGCGGTTATAGGTCGCAGGTTCGAATCCTGCCTCGGGCTTGGATGTGTGTGATGTCCTTAGGTTAGTTAGGTTTAAGTAGTTCTAAGTTCTAGGGGACTGATGACCACAGAAGTTAAGTCCCATAGTGCTCAGAGCCATTAGAACCATTTTTGAACAACTTCTGAAATGTATTATTTAACGACAAATACATTCCTGCATGTACTCAAGCTTTTTCTCCACTAGAGTACCATCATCAGGTTTACAGTAAGATTTACGTCGAGCCCTTCTTTTCTGTTTCTTGTGTGCAGTTATAGCAGGTAGAGTTCGTCCGAAGTCCCTTCTCTGACACTGTCATTGAAGACGAATCACTATTAGGGTAATACGAGAGTCAAGGTCAGTAACCCTAATGTTTATGCCTGTTACTGTTGAGATGAGTCGTTAGATAGGGTACTATCTCTTTCCTTTTGTTCTCGTGTAAGGTGTAAGGTGGTAAATGCTTCACCTCTCATCTGACGGGTGCCCGTAATCCTCGCATGTGATGATTTCCTTTTTTAGTTCACTCACTGCTGGGCAATGTTTAAGAGAATATACGTTTCGGGTACATCGACAGATAATTATAGGCCACATCTATTTATTCTAAACTGGTAAGGGTCTCAACCTGATGAGAAATTGCCATAACCTAATGTATTTTTTTTTTCATAACACCCCGCCTAAGGAGTACTTGAAAATCCGAATCCTTTTTCAAAACGTGTTATGCAGCTGATAAATAATTATAGATTAGATCGATCCTAATGGGTAGTATTAGGTATTTTGCGACAGCATATTGATTTAGGGCAGAGTGACAGGACTGTATCACAGTTCCACATATACCATCATCTGCTGTAGCGTTAGATCACTAGGGCGGGAGCGCGCAGCTAATCATATGATGCGATTTTGCAATTACAGACATCTGCCTGCAGCATATTTTCTAAACCGCGATGTTTCCAAGCAGCTTTTAGTATTCTCATCGGGTATGGAGGTGGAAACGCCTTGACACCTCATATACACATTCCTATCTTGATGTATAGAGATACTTAAACTTGACTTTGTCTAGATTTTTCGGCGTTCTTAACATCTCTTACACCATTAATAAACATTTCTCTGGTTTCATGTGTATTTTTCATACCTGTGCAATTCACTCTCGATCTTGTCCTTAAACTTCTTGAAGTCTCTCTCTATTGATTTTTCTACTATACAGTGAGAATCACGAAGTTCTTCACATCCCCTCTTGAGAATAATTACACTTATATTGGTGTACATCCTTGAATCATTTCCCGAAACGTATTATACAAGTGAAAAGTAATTATAGATTACAGCGACCTAGACGGGTAAACATATGTTGGCAGTGGCTTATTGCCAACAGCAAAGTATAATAGGAGTGCAGCACATACTATTACGTATCACAGGCTGGTAATTTGTAATGATAGATCAAGTGTCTTTGTAAGTAGCCATGTTTGTTTTCACGCTCCACGTGTTTTCCCTCTGCAACAATAAAATCATCAGGTTTGAAGTGTTGGACGTTAAGATTAACCTCGAATTCTTCTCCACAGTTCCTCATGTGTCGTTTTTGTTTCGTTAGAACAGTAAGGACTCCGAAATATGAGTGAAAGGTGACATTAAGAACCAACCAGCCAATCACATAACACGTTTCAATAATCAGGAATGCAATATGTATTCTAATTTTAGGAGTCATGATTTGGACTAACATCAGGACCACGTGATCAACCTACAAGCATAAAGCAATCTAGCATTACAATTTTAAGCGAATCCTTGTATAGAATATAGCTATCACTTTCTCGTGCTTTTGTTTTTCCTTAGCCGTTACACTGTGTCCACTTCTCTTATCGTAGGCTCCTCTACTTTTGGTTGGGGTTCTTCCTCGGTCCCACTTCCTTCTGCCATCACCTTTTCTGTCTTTCCCTGTCCTTTATGCTTGTTGATTGATAAGCTATCTCAACTGAAGATAGCAGAGGGCTCTGCGCCAAAATATCAAGGCAGGATGTTGCAGATACCTGGTAGTTCTCCCAAAATTTTGTGGAGCACACCTCGTTTCTTTTTGTGTTACTTGTCTGGCATCCCTTGCTGTTTTGCTGTTTCCCATTGTGGAGTGTTGCTATCTAACGTCTTCTGTTTGCAGTCCTTTCTCTTGGCGGTTGCCTCTTCTCAATCTGCATTGAACCATTCATTAATCTTCCCTTTCCTCTCCCTCTTATGTACTCCTTTGCGTTCTTGATCAAATTGTTTTGAAGGTCTCCCATCAGTTCTCATCACGTGCAGCTGATGTTTGTCCTATTTGTATCAGTTCTTCCAGAATTTCAAATTGTTTGTGTAACTTTAGCTTTTTGTTGTCCCATTTCTTAGTAGAATAATATATCTTACATAATATTTTCTCTTGATATTTTTTGCATTAGTTTAATGAGAAAGAAGTTGAAATTACTTACTACTTCGACTCTTCCAGCTTCCTTTACGTCCTCGACTTACATGTATTGAGTTCGTCAATACTTTATCATTATGACTGTATGTACACTTGCGTAACATTTTGAATATTTCTGGCAATTATGTGAATTCACGCTAGCAAACGATGACGCTATAGATGTGGTCTGGTACTGGCGAACACTCTTTTACTGAGTACTTTAATCTAGCGGTTTTTGCTGTTCGTATTTAACCTGTCTTTGTCTTTGAGCAGTTTAATGTAGCGATGTTTAGTATTTGGTTATAACTGGTACTATCACTTTTTCTTGAAGTCATTTGAAAAAGAAATTTCCATTTTTTTTCCAGTTACCCATAAATCTTTAGCCATCACTCCTTATTTTAGTACAGTTAATTTTAATAGAGATACATTACATTTCATCTGTACTTCCGACATGACAAAATAAAACCGGTATGACAACGAAACGAATAGATAAGATCACCAACACTTAACACCACTAGGCAATGGGCGAATATTTTTAACTACCGCTTCGCACGTTGACTCAACACGCGTTACGCGACTGGGATTATTTCGTCCATTTTTTTAAAAAAACCTAAGTTCTGGCTAAAGTCAAGGACTGCCAAATCCATTTCATCAGAGACAACAGGGAACTCAAACAAATACACTACTGTCCATTAAAGTTGCTACACCACGAAGATGACGTGATACAGACGCGAAATTTAACCGACAGGAAGCAGATGCTGTGATATGCAAATGATTAGCTTTTCAGAGCATTCACAGAAGGTTACCGCCGGTGGCGACACCTACAACGTGCTGAAATGAGGTAAGTTTCCAACCGATGTCTCACACACAAACAGCAGTTGGCCGGCGTTGCCTGGTGAAACGTTGTTGTCATGCCTCGTGTAAGGAGGACAAATGCGTACCATCACGTTTCCGACTTTGATAAAGGTCAGATTGTAGCCAATCGCGATTGCGATTTACCGTATCGCGACATTGCTGCTCGCGTTGTTCGACATCCTATGACTGTTAGCAGAATATGGAATCGGTGGGTTCGGGAGGGTAATACGGAACGCCATGCTCGATCCCAACGGCCTCGTATCACTAGCAGTCGAGATGACAGGCATCCCATCCGCATGGCTGTAACGGATCCTGCAGCCACGTCTCAATCCCTGAGTCAACAGATGGGGACGTTTGCAAGACAACAACCATCTGCACGAGCATTTCGATGACGTTTGCAGCAGCGTGGACTATCAGCTCGGAGACCGTGGCTGCGGTTACCCTTGACGCTGCATCACAGACAGGAGCGCCTGCGTTGGTGTACTCAACGACGAACCTTGGTGCACGAATGGTAGAACGTCATTTTTTTTTCGGATGAATCCAGGTTTTGTTTACAGCATCATGATGGTCACATCAGTGTTTGGCGACATCGCGGCGAACGCACATTGGAAGCGTGTATTCGTCATCGCCATACTGGCGATATCACCCGGCGTGATGGTATGTGGTGCCATTGGTTACACGTCTCGGTCACCTCTTGTTCGGATTGACGGCACTTTGAACAGTGGACGTTACATTTCAGACATGTTACGTGGCTGTGCCCTTCATTCGATCCCTGCGAAACCCTCCATTTCAGCAGGATAATGCACGACCGCATGTTGCAGGTCCTGTACGGGCCTTTCTGGATACAGTAAATGTTCGACTGCTGCCCTGGCCAGCACATTCTCCAGATCTCTCACCAACTGAAAACGTCTGGTCAATGGTGGCCGAGCAACTGGCTCATCACAATACGTCAGTCACTACTCTTGATGAACTGTGGTATCGTGTTGAAGCTGCATGGGCAGCTGTACCTGTACACGCCATCCAAGCTCTGTTTGACTCAATGCCCAGGCGTATCAAGGCCGTTATTACGGCCAGACGTGGTTGTTCTGGGTACTCATTTCTCAGGATCCATGCACCCAAATTGCTTGAAAATGTAATCACATGTCAGTTCTAGTATAATATATTTGTCCAATGAATGCTCGTTTATCATCTGCATTTCTTCTTGGTGTGGCAATTTTAATGGCCAGTAGAGTATGTCAACAACGGATAAAGGAAGGAAGAAATCCTAAGCATAACCTACACCTGAATACTGTTATTATCTCGCACCACAGCTGCGCCATAGAAACCATGCTTATACAATACAAGTGTTAACAAGTGATACTCGTCACAACGTTGTTCCTCCAGCAGCAACAGCGTTAGTGAACTAATAAAATTGAAGGGTAAAGAGGAACATTCTAATTATTATGGTCGCCTGAAAGCCTTATGTAGAGTAGCGTACAAAAGGTTCAAACTGTACAATGGACCTGGAGTCGAACCCAGAGCCACGACTTTAGCGGGAAGAACTCTTATCAGTTGGGGTATCCAGGCATGCCTCACAGACCACCTCAGAGCTTCATTCTGCCAGTACCTCTTTGATATTCTACAAAAGAGATTTTAAGACGTTCATTTTACAAGAGCACTGGAAAAATTGCAAATTTGTGGTAAGTTCTATGGGACCAAACTGGTGAGGTCATCGGTCCCTAGGCTTACACACTACTTAATCTAATTTAAAATAAATTACACTAAGAACAACACACACACACACACACACACACACACACACACACATGCCCAAAGGAGTACTCGAACCCCCAACGGGGGAAGCCATGCGAACCGTGGCTAGACCACATGGCTACCCCACGTGGCGAGAGTACTGGTCTTGAATCCAAGAGCTGTGGGTTGAAGATCAGATACAGGCTCTGCTATGGTTAGTTAATAATTTTTTACGATGTACTCTCCAATGCACAGTGAAAGATTTAACTGCATCACTGGCATTAAAATTAAAACGACACATAGGCAGCACGCAACAGAAGTCAAACGGGCACAAAGTATACTACGTGTTTGGATACACAAACGATTAGTATCTCAGAATTAGTGCATAAAGCACGTAAGAATAACGCCATCTCATTTCAGTTACGAGCGCGACCTTTAATTTTTAACCTACAATCGATCATTAAATTAAAACCACAGTGAAAATCCAGTAAATCTTTGTGCATATTTGTTGCACAGTTTCTCTAGTATGCCCATCTATCGCGTCACATCATTCTTTTCAGCTCTGAGTGGACAGTTTGAACATGTAAGGATGCCCAGAACAACAGCGTCTCTGGCCAAGTTTCTGCTCAGTGGTTTCGCGTGATTTCATGCAGCCCACATAACGTAACTGTCGTGCATACCATTCTTCACGGCAGTTCTCCGCCACAGGTGCAACAAAGATGTTCCCAGAGCTTTTTCGATGGGATGTGTTTCATCACCAACCACGTAGCCTGGACCTCTGATTTTCATCTCTTCACTCACGTGAACCGCTGGCTATGAGGAGAACATTTTGCCACAGACAACCAGCTGCAGACCATCTTTGGGAAATGGTGGATATCTGAGGTGGCTGCCTTCTATTATGAGGGTATTGGAAAGTTAGTACCACGTTATGACAGATGTCTAAGTCGGACCGGCGTCTGTGTAAAGAAGTAGCTGGAATTTGTAGCTAAATGTTGTGATTAAAACATCATTGATTTCCACTGTGTTTTCCATCTCGCGACCGATCAGAGACTGAAAAACATAGTTCGTGGTCTTGTCATTCAGCACTCACACCAGAATATTGGTGGTCTGTGAGACGATCATGTTATGCGATATGTAAGAAGAAGAAAAACCTTCCAGAAAGTCTCAGACTTTAAGGGTGATTGGATCGCCTCCTTCTGAGACAGGTCTTTATCGTCCCACGATACTACTGCTCTCGTTGGTCGAGATTCCACGAGTCTCCTGTTAATCTTGAATTGATGGGTTCAGGGTGGCTATACACAACGTCGTGCAAGTTGGCAACGACCCCACACGTCTAGCGTCCAAGAGGGCCAGACAAGATGTTCGTTCGGCCATAGAGGATCGTACAATCACGTCACAAACCTCCAGGCAGAAAATTGACTTGTTTTGAGTGAGACAGGTACCCCTGCGGACAATGCGACAACGCCTGGATCACCACAGACTGTCAGAGCGGCGACCACCGTTGCAGCTACCTTTGACCTTTCATGAGAATGGACGTTGCCGGACTACATTCATCACCGTATGTAGCTAGCACCTTGGGTCATGGTGTGAGGTAGCATTGGGTACAAAGACGATCACGTCTGGTACGTGTATCCGGTAACTTGGTGGAGGCAGTACATTTGTGAGGTGGAAAGGCTGCTAGGCTTGCCCCATCTTCGAGGTTTCCGTGACATCATCTTTCAACTAGATAACGCAAGGCCTCCCTGCCTTATCTAGACACAGAAGGTGCTCGACTTTTGGTCTGGTCAGCATGTTCTCCAGATCTCTTAACCACTGAACACATCTGGTCGTAAGTTCTACATCTACATCTGCATTTATACTCTGCAAGCCACCCAACGGTGTGTGGCGGAGGGACTTGCACGTCACCACCGCCCATCCACCACAGTTGATGAACTCTGACAGATTTGAAGAAGCATGAAATGACGTACCCATATTTCTCATCGCAGCTCAGTTAAGCCCATTTTACACGATCGACTTTCTTATCTGAACTGACTGCTTGAGACAGGTGAGCCTACTGCAGCGCCCCTGGCGTTTTATTCCTGTAGTGACAAAGAGACCACGTGGCAATAGGAGCTTTGTATGTTTTTTATATTTATTTCTATTGTGCATGAAGTTCGGAAATCAAAAAATCAACTTCTGAAAGTAGTTGCATCCAACTCTCGTAAATTCTCTAGAAAGTCAATTATAAAGTGGAATACCGTAAAGTAAGACCGGTTTTCGGCGGGCCCTGTAGCTCTACAGTACAATGCTCACCTGGCATGTGGGCGGCCTTTTGTTCGATTCTTAGCCAAGTTAATTTTTAACCGAAGATGCATGTTGTATAAGGAATTCTGTAAAGTGTAAAATACATAAAAATGAAAAAAACTTGTGATTTTTAAAGTTTATACAACCTTTTATAAAAGGTCGATAAATAAGAATTTTTATTTTCAATGAAAACTGAATTTTTGTGTGTGATATGTAATTAGAAATAAGAATTCGTGCATTTTTTTTAACAATGGCTATTCGATATGTATTAATTACCATGATTTCGATGAATTTTGTATTTCTGTGGCGGAGGTATTTGAATTCAACAGGAAAGAATGACCAAAACGAGACTTTGAACCGGCTGCCCAGCAGTTACCAGATTCGAGCGCTACTGATTTCTTACCATCTATATGTATTCAACGCTTCACGAAAGTGCTAGTAGATCATGCACTTAGTTTAAAAAATTGCAACGACTGGGAATCGAACACACCACTCCTACATGGAGACCGAGCTAGGTGGCGCAGTGGTTAGCACACTGGACTCGCATTCGGGAGGACGACGGTTCAATCCCGTCTCCGGCCATCCTGATTTAGGTTTCCCCTGATTTCCCTAAATCGCTTCAGGCAAATGCCGGGATGGTTCCTTTTAAAGTGCACGGCCGATTTCCTTCCCAATCCTTCCCTAACCCGAGCTTGCGCTCCATCTCTAATGACCTCGTTGTCGACGGGACGTTAAACACTAACCACCACCATCCTACATGGAGGAAGAAAAGGAGAGAGAAAGAAAGGAAGAAAAACAGCCTTCTACCACAGAGCCTGTCGAACTACACACCTTGATTTCGGCTGTTAAAGGCATTATGAAAAAGTCGAAATTTAGCAACAAAATGTAGGGACAAATAATGAACACAGTGTTAATTAATGGCCAAAACAAAATTCATAGTGGATGATTTTCTTGTCAAGGGTTGTATGGTAAAATTCCTACAGTCATCAGAATTCAAACACTAGGAAAAGTGACGTCAAAACAGTTCAAAATATGCACATTTATTTGTTCGAGAAAATATATATTTGCGAAAGCACCAAACAACAACAACACAGTTAATAGCGCTTCTTTACTTTACTCTTTGTATCTAGCTTCCAAAATTATTTTTGTCGTCAAATGACTCTGACATTTACACAGTTTAAATAATTTCCATTAAAATATGTTTTCCTGCTTTCGTTCTTATTTACGCATGTATAGGGTTTTTCTCTGGTAGGAGAACATAGTAGAAAAAATACCAGAATCGCATGCAACCTTTTCAATGTGTCACAAAAACGAAGTAAACAACACAGTGAGGATTAAGAAGACACGAAAGCACAAATTCCATTTCTACAATAGGCGTGAACTCAGGCAGAATAGGTTAACTTCCAATGCCAGCAGACGCAGTCACAGTCCCAAGTTACTGCGCATGCGCAGTGTGCAGCATACTCTGAAGTTTAGAACTCTACTTTAGCAATATGTTTAGATCATTGACGCCACAGAGACACTCGCTACGTGGTTGGCTGCTGATTTACACAAAGGCCGTTAGAGTAATCGATTTTGACCAGAAAGACGTTTTCTAAAACGGGTTTTAGACTCCATCCTCAACCAGGTCGGAGTCGTTGTTGCTGCCACTGGTGGCAGTTAAGTAAACTAAATTTTTCACCTGCTGTATACCCAAATTTAATCGTGTATTCTTCCTGACATACTGCGTACGCATACTAAGTAATGTTTCGTTATTTGCCGTCATCCTTGGTGCCGAAATTTTATTCGCCACCTATGCAGTTCAATTTGATGGCCGTGAAAACTTGAACAAATCGAGCAGCAAAACATTTTAAGTGTTATAGAAGCCTGATTCGGAAGTTTAGTGTGTTTTACTTTGTTTTTGTAACGTAATTTTTTGATTCAGTTACGAGTCATCAGTTTGTCACTGCAGAATCTGAGAGAAGGTCCTAGAAGTAAAACGTTCTCTAGCGATCACTGGAAATCGGAGGCAGTGGATAAAGGGGGAGAGAGGAAGATGGAAGGGCGATTGTGGCAGGTGGTAAAAGGCCATGCTCGGTGTTAGGCGGCGTGGCAGCTGGCGTTACGTCCGTACAAGGTCTTTCCTATCTCGAGGCAGCTTGCATCTCGAATTTATGATACAGCCAAAAAGGCCACCTCTCCCGGCACCCACAGACAACTTTCGCTGGTCTCTTGGAGTCTGCGCCAAAAACAGTAGTCTCACTGGCAATCTTTCTGGTAATGTTGAATGACTGTCACCAGCGTAAAGCATCTGGAAAGTTTTTACAAATTTTTGTACGCTGTCGGAAAGGTCGTAACGAGCTATAAAATTTGCCATATAGCACTCGGTTCTGCGAACGTAATGTCACCGGCTTCACACGCAAAAAAGATTTTGGGAAGAACGATGTACAGTTGTAGAGACATCTCTGGAAGTCTCATTGAAACTTCTTTATGTTTTTCGTCTGTGCGTTTGCACCGGCAATGATTGTATTTTGAAAAACAGAGGGTATGTCTTGACTTAACTGAGAAAACTGTAATGACGCAAAACCTGAATCTACGGTATTTGCAAGACTTTTTCCTGTTATTTCCCATTCCTGAGGCGACTTGTCACCGAACGATCGATCGACAGTAGTTCCCTCTACACTGATTGTTCCAATTTCTACCCCATTATTTACTGACTGGTCCAGGTCCCTATGCACTATTACCAAATTATTGTCTTGAACATTCGTCAATTCGTTTCTAGGACGTGCTCGTCGTCGTCGTCGTCACAGTCATTTCTCAATTTGCTTTGCAGCCTAGTTTTATACTTTTCACTCACTTCGATTATCACACTATTTCACACAATAACACACAAAAAACAATTAAGTAAGCAAAAATAAGAAGAAACACTAAAATAGCACTGAAAATAATCAATATCTAATTAGTTGCAAAAGCGACTGTGGGATACCTATTGCAAATTCACATGCATGCTACAACTACTTTGGTCATGACACTACAGTATGACAATAATAAACTGCAAGTACAGAGGAAATTCCATACATGCAATTATGCACTATCAGTGAACAATAACTAATTTCTAATCATGTGCTAATTATTAAAACTACAAGAAAATCAGAAGAATCCAGGTTCAAATCCTGGAAAGGTCGCCAGGTGAAACGTCTTATCATTTACTTATTTTTGTCATTTCAAACACTGACTTACAGGATTTTCCCTGACAAAGACAACTCAGACTTAACCTATTCATTTATTAACCACAGTATACAAGCCCAACACAATTTGACTGCTATACAATGACAACATGACTTCAACTAATTAACACAAAAGAATGACCTTGAATTGGAAGAAATCCTAACAATAGCCAATACTTTTCATAAGTCACTTACCTCACAGAAAAATCTTCATAACACGAACTACAGCAATTACAGCAAGCAGAAACTACAGCGAGCTAAATAAAAGGATTCTAACTACTAGAAGGCATATGGTTAGCAAAAGAAAGATTTTGTTGAAGAGCAAACAATGTATTTAGCAGATTTTACCTTAGTCATGTGACATCCAGTTCAAAAAATTGTATAGTTGTCAATAATTCCACTATTCAAACATTACCAACAACATCCATCCCCATTTTACAATACATGTCCTACCAACATGGAGCCTCCACGAAAGATGCATGTCCAATCCGTCTGACCGCTAACTGCTAACTGCTGGTCTGTCCAACCACAGAGTCTCTTGCCGAGGATGGACAGTGCTGTCATACATATTAATACAGTCTATAGTGCTGCCAGCATAAAAACATACAAGCAGGCTACTTACATCATCTAGGGATGTGATCGATGATATTACTCTCGGAAATTGTACTGTTTAGCACTATGCGTCATACTGGACTCGAGAAATGCAATTCTGACTCTGAGTCTGCACAGGTATAAATCAATTACTGTTATTCATGACAATTCGAAATTACACTAGTGGAAATGGAAAAAAGAACACATTGACACCGGTGTGTCAGACCCACCATACTTGCTCCGGACACTGCGAGGGGGCTGTACAAGCAATGATCACATGCACGGCACAGCGGACACACCAGGAACCGCGGTGTTGGCCGTCGAATGGCGCTAGCTGCGCAGCATTTGGGCACCGCCGCCGTCAGTATCAGCCAGTTTGCCGTGGCATACGGAACTCCATCGCAGTCTTTAACACTGGTAGCATGCCGCGACAGCGTCGACGTGAACCGTATGTGCAGTTGACGGACTTTGAACGAGGGTGTATAGTGGGCATGCGGGAGGCCGGGTGGACGTACCGCCGAATTGCTGAACACGTGGGGCGTGAGGTCTCCACAGTACATCGATGTTGTCGCCAGTGGTCGGCGGAAGGTGCACGTGCCCGTCGACCTGGGACCGGACCGCAGCGACGCACGGATGCACGCCAAGACCGTAGGATCCTACGCAGTGCCGTAGGGGACCGCACCGCCACTTCCCAGTAAATTAGGGACACTGTTGCTCCTGGGGTATCGGCGAGGACCATTCTTAACCGTCTCCATGAAGCTGGGCTACGGTCCCGAACACCGTTAGGCCGTCTACCGCTCACGCCCCAACATCGTGCAGCCCGCCTCCAGTGGTGTCGCGACAGGCGTGAATGGAGGGACGAATGGAGACGTGTCGTCTTCAGCGATGAGAATCGCTTCTGCCTTGGTGCCAATGATGGTCGTATGCGTGTTTGGCGCCGTGCAGGTGAGCGCCACAATCAGGACTGCATACGACCGAGGCACACAGGGCCAACACCCGGCATCATGGTGTGGGGAGCGATCTCCTACACTGGCCGTACACCGCTGGTGATCGTCGAGGGGACACTGAATAGTGCACGGTACATCCAAACCGTCATCGAACCCATCGTTCTACCATTCCTAGACCGGCAAGGTAACTTGCTGTTCCAACAGGACAATGCACGTCCGCATGTATCCCGTGCCACCCAACGTGCTCTAGAAGGTGTAAGTCAGCTACCCTGGCCAGCAAGATCTCCGGATCTGTCCCCCATTGAGCATGTTTGGGACTGGATGAAGCGTCGTCTCACGCGGTCTGCACGTCCAGCACGAACGCTGGTCCAACTGAGGCGCCAGGTGGAATTGGCATGGCAAGCCGTTCCACATGACTACATCCAGCATCTCTACGATCGTCTCCATGGGAGAATAGCAGCCTGCATTGCTGCGAAAGGTGGATATGCACTGTACTAGTGCCGACATTGTGCATGGTCTGTTGCCTGTGTCTATGTGCCTGTGGTTCTGTCAGTGTGATCATGTGATGTATCTGGCCCCAGGAATGTGTCAATAAAGTTTCCCCTTCCTGGGACAATGAATTCACGGTGTTCTTATTTCAATTTCCAGGAGTGTATTATGTGTGCAATTTCGTCACTATACTGTGTAATCTCTAAGTGATCATACACTTATATAAGCCGTCGGACAGTTAAAGGAAGACTGTCTAATGATAATATATATTTCATGGGTTTATGTACTTGCATAAAGAAAGAAGTTAAATGTAGATACTAAAAGTATGTTGAATTCAGAGATCTTTTGATAACTGTTGAAAAAATTTACTTTAATGTTTGTGTATGCTGGTTACAAGAACATGTTTCTAGAGTGCACTGCGGTACCTAAGACCTCTGGTGCACAATTATCAGATTATTTTACAGCTTCATATGTATTTTTTTCTGTTGCAGACTTTGATTCAGTGTAAATGCTTATCAAATTTGTTATTGTTAGACACCTTTCTCCCTTAACCAGATGGTCAGAATTTTTGTAGTAAATACCAAGTGTTAACAAGCTTTTACTTGGGTTAATCAGTGTGCTGTGACGTGGACAAAATAAAATGAAATCTTGAAGAAGTGGCACATACGACAGTCAATTCACCACTGGCGTTGCAGTGACTGCATCACTTTCTGAGTAGCTCTTGTCTAATGTAAGCTGGTAAGAGAAGCTCCTTATGACACACGTGATACTTGCACAAAGGGAGCTCGAATCTTATCAGGCAGAGGAGAATGTGATATTTTACTTTGCTTGTTAAATGCTGCTCATTGTACACTTACACTGTAAACTCCTTGCACTCCCCCCCCCCTCCACTCCACCCCACCCCCCGGCCCATCGTTTGCCCCCCTTCCCAATAACCAGGGTTTTCTGGATATGATATCTCTAAGCGTCACTGTCAATTGAGAGCAATTTTCATCACGTTCCTTCATCTCTGCCAAGGCAACACCTCTACATATGAGATATGAAGCGTTCATTGAGGGTACACATTTTTGCACACTGGTGACAGGTGACCCGGTGTCAACAACACAGGAAGCTGCTCCAGAAGTAAATTGCTGAGCTACTGATCTTAACTCTAAATTATTCTGGGCGCGGCCATTAGGCAGCATTAGGCAATATTTCAGAGGAAGACATATTTTGTTTCCTTTGATCTCAAGACACCTTACTGTATACTGTGCAATGATACAGCTACAAGTGATTCTTAGGGATACGTGTGTACATATACGCCGCTAACCAATCCACAGTGCATATTGGAGATTGTTTTGAATCGATGTGAGACATTACCTGTCTTATTCCGTTTACTCAATGGGCGAGGTGAAAATAACCGCCTTCGAGTGTCCGTAATCGTCCTAATCCCACTTATCTTATTCTCGTAATCCCTAGGCGAGATAACGGGTGACGGTACAATTGTTGGGCAACGTTCGTCGAATACCGATTCTGTGAATCTAATCAACAAGATTTCCCGAGAACAACGTCTTCGTTCTTCCATGGATTCTCATTTTCCTGTGAGCATCTACATCTACATCAACATATGCTACATTTTCGTATAGGTTATACCAGCCTCGAACCATGCTGCTCCGTTTCAAGTCTGCTTTCATGCCTACTTGTTCACAACTTCAGAAGCCGAGACACTTGTCTAGAAATCATCTCGCATTAGCTTTCCTTTACAGGTGCACTGCTATTTCCCACAACCCTTCAACAAATAGAAGCCTTCTAATCACCTTCCCTATCGTTGATTTCTCGTGACTGGTATATCTCATATCGCTTCTTAGTATTACATGTAAATCTTCAAACGAAGTGATGGACACTTTCGCCACTAACCTTGTAAGGAAAGAAGGAAGAAAGGAAGATTTAGAGTTTAACGTCTCATCGATTACGAAGCTCGGAGTAGGGAAGAATAGGGAAGAAAATTTTCCATGCCTTTTCCAAGGAACCATCCCGACATTTGCCTGCAGCAGAATTACGCTCTACCAAAACTATGGTTCGGCACTTTTTCCTTCAGCTAACGCTACAACAACCTCTTGAGATGTTCAAGAAAGAGTAGGCAATCCCGAGACTGTCTATTCTCTCTTTAAAACAACGGTTCCGGTAGTTTTGGTACAATATACACTACTGGAAATTGAAATAAGAACACCGTGAATTCATTGTCCCAGGAAGGGGAAACTTTATTGACACATTCCTGGGGTCAGATACATCACATGATCACACTGACAGAACCACAGGCACATAGACACAGGCAACAGACCATGCACAATGTCGGCACTAGTACAGTGTATATCCACCTTCGCAGCAATGCAGGCTGCTATTCTCCTATGGAGACGATCGTAGAGATGCTGGATGTAGTCCTGTGGAACGGCTTGCCATGCCATTTCCACCTGGCGCCTCAGTTGGACCAGCGTTCGTGCTGAACGTGCAGACCGCGTGAGACGACACTTCATCCAGTCCCAAACATGCTCAATTGGGGACAGATCCGGAGATCTTGCTGGCCAGGGTAGTTGATTTACACCTTCTAGAGCACGTTGGGTGGCACGCGATACATGCGGACGTGCATTGTCCTGTTGGAACAGCAAGTTCCCTTGCCGGTCTAGGAATGGTAGAACGATGGGTTCGATGACGGTTTGGATGTACCGTGCACTATTCAGTGTCCCCTCGACGATCACCAGAGGTGTACGGCCAGTGTAGGAGATCGCTCCCCACACCATGATGCCGGGTGTTGGCCCTGTGTGCCTCGGTCGTATGCAGTCCTGATTGTGGCGCTCACCTGCACGGCGCCAAACACGCATACGACCATCATTGGCAACAAGGCAGAAGCGACTCTCATCGCTGAAGACGACACGTCTCCATTCGTCCCTCCATTCACGCCTGTCGCGACACCACTGGAGGCGGGCTGCACGATGTTGGGGCGTGAGCGGAAGACGGCCTAACGGTGTTCGGGACCGTAGCCCAGCTTCATGGAGACGGTTGCGAATGGTCCTCGCCGATACCCCAGGAGCAACTGTGTCCCTAATTTGCTGGGAAGTGGCGGTGCGGTCCCCTACGGCACTGGGTAGGATCCTACGGTCTTGGTGTGCATCTGTGCGTCGCTGCGGTCCGGTCCCAGGTCGACGGGCACGTGCACCTTCCGCCGACCACTGGCGACAACATCGATGTACTGTGGAGACTCACGCCCCACATGTTGAGCAATTCGGCGGTACGTCCACCCGGCCTCCCGCATGCCCACTATACGCCCTCGCTCAAAGTCTGTCAACTGCACATATGGTTCACGTCCACGTTGTCGCGGCATGCTACCAGTGTTAAAGACTGCGATGGAGCTCCGTATGCCACGGCAAACTGGCTGACACGGACGGCGGCGGTGCCCAAATGCTGCGCAGCTAGCGCCATTCGACGGCCAACACCGCGGTTCCTGGTGTATCCGCTGTGCCGCGCGTGTGCTCATTGCTTGTACAGCCCTCTCGCAGTGTCCGGAGCAAGTATGGTGGGTCTGACACACCAGTGTCAATGTGTTCTTTTTTCCATTTCCAGGAGTGTATAAAAATCATGCAGATTTACTGTATGGTTAAATGATGATGGCGTTCTCTTGGACGGAGTTAAACTAGTCCCCCATTCGGATCTCCGGGCGGGGACTCCTCAGAATGACATCGTTATCAGGAGAAAGAAAACTGGCGTTCTACGGATCGCAGTGTGAAATATCAGATCCCTTAATCGAGCAGGTAGGTTAGAAAATTAAAAAAGGGAACCGGACAGGTTAAAGTTCGATACAGTGGGAATTAGTGAAGTTCGGTGGCAAGAGAAACAAGACTTCTGGTCAGGTAAATACAGGGTTATAAGTACAAAATCAAGTAACGGTAATGCAGCAGTAGGTTTAATAATGAATGAAAAAAAGGATCACGCGTAAGCTACAACGAACAGCATAGTGAACGCATTGCTGTAGCCAAGATACATCTGAAGCCCGCGCCTACCTCAGTAGTGCAAGTTTATATGCCAAATAGCTCCGCAGATGATGAAGAGATTGAAGAAATGTGTGATGCGATAAAAGAAATTATTCAGATCAGAGACGAAAATTTAACACTCATGGCGGAGTGGAATTCGGTAGTAGGGAAAGGAAGAGAAGGAAAAGTAGTAGGTGAATATGGACTGGGAGTAAGAAATGAAAGAGGAAGCCTGGTAGAATTTTGCACAGAGCATAAGTTAATCATAATTAACACTTGGTTTAAGAACCATAAAAGAAGGTTAAGTACGTGGAAGGAACCTGGAGACACTGGAAGATTTCAAACAGATTATATAATTGTAAGACAGAGATTCAGCAAGAATGTCTTAAATTGTAAGACATTTCCAGGGGTAGATGTGCACTCTCACCACAATTTATTCGTTATGAACTGTAGGTTAAAGCTGAAGAAACTGCAAAAAGGGAGGGAATTTAAGGAGATGGGACCTTGATAAACTGAAAAAACCAGAGACTGTAGAGAGTTTCAGAGAGAGCATTAGGCACCGATTGATAAATACAGGGGAAAGAAATACAATAGGAGAATAATGGGTACCTTTGAGATATGAAATAGTGAAGGCCGTAGAGGATCAACGAGGTAAAAAGGCGAGGGATAGTGGTAATCCTTGGGTAACACAAGAGATACTGAATTTAATGAACGAAAGGAGAAAAATAATAAATGCAGCTAATGCAACAGGAGGAAAAAAAATGAGATCGACAAGAAGGGCGAAATACCTAGAGGAAAAATGTAAGGAGGTAGAGGCATATATCACTAGGGATAAGTTACATACTGCCTACAAGAAAATTAAAGAGACCTTTGGAGAAAAGAGAACCACCTGTATAAACATCAAGAGCCCAGATTGAAAACCAGTCCTAAGCAAAGTTGGAAAGCAGAAACATGGAAGGAGTATATAGAGGGTCTATACAAGGTCACTGTTCTTTGAGGGGGGGTGGGCAATATTATGCAAATGGAAGAGGACGTAGATGAAGATGAGATGGGAGATATGATACTGCGTGAAGAATTTGACAGAGCACTGAAAGACCTAAGTCAAACGAAGGCCCCGGGAAAAGGCACATTCCATAGAGCTGCTGATAGCCTTGTGAGAGCCAGTCGTAACAAAACTCTATCAGCTGGTGAGAAAGATATATGAGAAGGTCGTAATACCCTCAGACTTCAAGAAGAATATAATAATTCAAATCCCAAAGAAATCAGGTGCTGACAGGTGTTAAAATTACCGAACTACTAGTTTAATAAGTGACGCCTGCAAAATGCTAACATGAATACTTTACAGACGAATGGAAAAACTGGTAGAAGCCGAACTTGGGGAAGATCAGTTTGGATTCCATTAGAAGATGCGAGGAAGTAAAGACCCTAAAAACTTATCTTAGAAGATGGATTAAGAAAACACAAACCTAAGTTTCTAGCATTTGTAGACATGGAGTAAGCTTTTACAATGTTGACTGAAATACTCTCTTTACAATTCTGAGGATGGCAGGGGTAACATTCAAGGAGCAAAAGGCTATTTAGAATTTGTACAGAAACTATAAGAGTAAACGGGCATGAAAGTGAAGCAGTGGTTGGGAAGGGATTGAGACAGGGTTGTAGCCAACCCCCGATGTTATTCGAACTGTATAATGAGCAAGCAGCAAAGGAAACAAAAGAAAAATTTGGAGTAGGAATTAAAATCAATGGAGAAGAAATAAAAACTTTGAGGTTGGCGGACGATATTGCAACTCTGTCAGAGCCAGCAAAGGATCTGGAAGAGCAGTTGAACGGAATGGACAGTGTGGGAATTAGGTTAGGAAACGAGACACTTAAAGTAGTAAAGGAGTTTTGCTATTTGGGGAGTAAAATAACTGATGATGGTCGAAGTAGGGAGGATATAAAATGTAGACTGGCAGTGGCAAGGAAAGCATTTCTGAAGAAGAGAAATTTGTTTTCATCGAGTATAGATTTAAGTGTCAGGAAGTCTTTCCTGGAAGTATTTGTAAGGAATGTAGTCATGAATGGAAACGAAACATGGACGATAAATAGTTTGGAGAAGAAGAGAATAGACGCTTTCGAAATGTGGTGCTGCCGAAGAATGCTGTAGATTAGATGGGGAGATCAGATAAGAAATGAGGAGGTACTGAATAGAATTGGGGATAAGAGGAAGCCGGCCGGAGTGGCCAAGCGGTTCTAGGCGTTACAGTCCGGAACCGCCCGACTGCTTCGGTGGCAGGTTAGAATCCTGCCTCGGGCATGGATGTGTGTGATGTCCTTAGGTTAGTAGTTTACGTAGTTCTAAGTTCTAGGGGACTTATGACCTCAACAGTTGAGTTCCATAGTGCTCAGAGCCATTTGAACCATTTTTTGATAAGAGGAATTTGTGGCAGAATCTGACGAAATGATGGGACCGGTTGGTAGGACACGTTTTGAGGCATCAAGGGATCACCAATTTAGTACTGGAGGCAATTGTGGAGGGTAAAAATCGTAGAGGTAGACCAAAAGACGAATACACTAAGCAGATTCAGTAGGATGTAGGTTGCAGTAGGTACTCGTAGATGAAGAAGCTTGCACAGCATAGAGTAGCATGGAGAGCTGTATCAAACCAGTCTCTGGACGGAAGACCACAACAACAACAACATAAATATCGTAGGAAATGGTAGGATTACCTGTAGCATTGGTAGGGAAAGAAACATAAATGACTGTGTGAGAGAGAAACTGGGAACCTTCGACTTCTCTTTGTTTTTTGTTTGTTTGTTTTGCACATAATTAGAAACACACAGTTCAGTGTTAGTCCATTGTGTATTTTATACCCTTAAAAAATATAAATTGCATTTTTTGAGTATCGAAATTTAGTTCATCGCATAACTTCTGCGCCTCTATGCAACCAAAGCAATTGCATTTCATACAAGTGTATTTCAATACAAAGCTCTTCATCACGATCAAAGGCAAGAGTTTCCTGCCATTGTTTACGCGGAGAAAAGATGTTTATGGCTAACAGAAACATGTTTTATATAAGTTCAACGAGATACTGAAGAGACGTTTGATATGTTTTTGTTTTGTGTTTGTTTTTTAATTTTACCTTTTTTCTGACCCAATTTCATTTTATAGTGTTACATGATAAACTTCTATTTTTTTTTAATTTTGGCTACTACATCCTCTGTTTCATGTTACGAGTCAACTATTTTCGAATAAAACCTAAATTAAATATCAACAGTCTCACTTTTGCTCCAAATATCCTCTATTTTTAATAAACAGCCAAGTGGATAACTATTTAGAAAAGAAATGTTCCATAGATTACGTAGCCCTTTATATATCCTCACTCACTTTCAAGATGGTTCACCACTTCCGGTTTGCTGGAGAATGTAGTAAGGCATTAATAGCAGAAAAAAAACAAAGCGATTGTAGAGAAGTTACGCCCGATAGGTATGGAACGCACCTAACGTAGAGCTAAAGTAGTTACGATCGTAACTGACCAAGGCTACTAGGAAACCTACCGTAGTGTACCCTTACTTATGATAGTGTCAGTAGCTTACGGTAGTTTTACAACTCTAGCCCGGGGCGATTTAGGGAAACGGTGCCAACATGAATCTCGACGGTCGTATGGGAATTCCAACTGCCGTCCTCCCAAATGCGAGTCCAGTGAGCTAACCAGTGTGCTATCTCGCCCGGTACTAATCTTGTCCGTTATTACTGCGTTATTTATCTTTGTAATGGACGTAACTTTCCTCGATACCCATTTAAAGCGCAGTCTTCTGTTCTGCAGTGTTCTCCCTACTATCAAGTGTTCCTTCTCCAAGACTATAGCCAATTTATTCCTCACAAATGTCAACACTACGGAAAAGGCAACATTTATGAGGGTCACTTCAAAAGAAAAGCACAGTATTCTTTTAAAAATCCATCTTTTATTCTTCATGTTTCAAAGTTTTACAGTGTGTAGATACATCCTTTAGGAACAATATTTTCATTTCACCACATAATTTCCATCCCTCTCAACTGCCTTACGCCATCTTGGAACCAGCGTCTGTATACCCGCATGGTAAAATTCTGGATCAACCTGTTGGAGCCACTGTTTCGCAGCGTTCACAAGGGAGTCATCATCTTCAAACCTTATTCCACGAAGAGAGTCTTTCAGTTTCCCAAAGAGATGACAGTCACATGGAGCCAGGTTAGGACTGTAAGGCGGGTGTTTCATTGTTGTCCATCCGAGTTTTGTGATCGCTTCCACGGTTGTTTGACTGACATGTGGCCGTGCATTGTCGTGCAACAGCAAAACATCCTGCTTTTGCCGATGTGGACGAACACGACTCAGTCCAGCTCGAAGTTTCTTCAGTGTCGTCACATACGCATCAGAATTTATGGTAGTTCCACTTGGCACGATGTCCACAAGCAAGAGTCCTTCGGAATCGAAAAACACCGTAGCCATAACTTTTCCAGCAGAAGGTGTGGTTCTGAATTTTTTTTCTTGGGTGAATTTGCAGATACTCTTCGTATCTGGTGAAAAATGATGGAGCCATTTTTCATCACCTGTCATAATTTTTCCAAGAAATTAATCTCCACCATTCTCGTACTGTTCCAAAACTTCGCAGCATACCGTTTTTCTTGTTTCTTTGTGTGTCCCTGTCAACATCCTGGGAACCCACCTGGCACAAACCTTTTTTAACGCCATCACTTTCAGTATGATGCTAACACTTCCTTCCTCTAACCCTACGTAGCGTGACAATTCGTTCACTGTGATGCGTCTCTCAGCAGTCACCAATTAGTTAACTCTCTGCCCATTGTCTGGAGTGTGTACAGTACGGGGCCTGCCGCTTCGAGGACAGTCCTCAATATTTTCGTGCCCACTTTCATCACGTAACCTGCTTGCCCATCGCCTAACTGTACTGCGTTCGGCAGCAGCATCTCCATACACCTTTTCCAACGTCTTGTGGATGTTTCCCACTGTCTCGTTTTCACAGCAAAGGAATTCTATGACAGCACGTTGCTTCTGACGAACGTCAAGTGCAGCAGCCATCTTGAAGGTATGCTGTGATGGCGCCACTCACGGGAACAGGTTGAACTAAGTTTTAAAACAAGAGGGAAGGATGTACACTCCTGGAAATGGAAAAAAGAATACATTGACACCGGTGTGTCAGACCCACCATACTTGCTCCGGACACTGCGAGAGGGCTGTACAAGCAATGATCACACGCACGGCACAGCGGACACACCAGGAACCGCGGTGGTGGCCGTCGAATGGCGCTAGCTGCGCAGCATTTGTGCACCGCCGCCGTCAGTGTCAGCCAGTTTGCCGTGGCATACGGAGCTCCATCGCAGCCTTTAACACTGGTAGCATGCCGCGACAGCGTGGACGTGAACCGTATGTGCAGTTGACAGACTTTGAGCGAGGGCGTATAGTGGGCATGCGGGAGGCCGGGTGGACGTACCGCCGAATTGCTCAACACGTGGGGCGTGAGGTCGCCACAGTACATCGATGTTGTCGCCAGTGGTCGGCGGAAGGTGCACATGCTCGTCGACCTGGGACCGGACCGCAGCGACGCACGGATGCACTCCAAGACCGTAGGATCCTATGCAGTGCCGTAGGGGACCGCACCGCCACTTCCCAGCAAATTAGGGACACAGTTGCTCCTGGGGTATCGGCGAGGACCATTCGCAACCGTCTCCATGAAGCTGTGCTACGGTCCCGCACACCGTTAGGCCGTCTTCCGCTCACGCCCCAACATCGTGCAGCCCGCCTCCAGTGGTGTCGCGACAGGCGTGAATGGAGGGACGAATGGAGACGTGTCGTCTTCAGCGATGAGAGTCGCTTCTGCCTCGGTGCCAATGATGGTCGTATGCGTGTTTGGCGCCATGAAGGTGAGCGCCACAATCAGGACTGCATACGACCGAGGCACACAGGACCAACACCCGGCATCATGGTGTGGGGAGCGATCTCCTACACTGGTCGTACACCTCTGGTGATCGTCCAGGGGACACTGAATAGTGCACGGTACATCCAAACCGTCATCGAACCCATCGTTCTACCATTCCTAGACCGGCAAGGTAACTTGCTGTTCCAACAGGACAATGCACGTCCGCATGTATCCCGTGCCACCCAATGTGCTCTAGAAGGTGTAAGTCAACTACCCTGGCCAGCAAGATCTCCGGATCTGTCCACCATTGAGCATGTTTGGGACTGGATGAAGCGTCGTCTCACGCGGTTTGCACGTCCAGCACGAACGCTGGTCCAACTGAGGCGCCAGGTGGAAATGGCATGGCAAGCCGTTCTACAGGACTACATCCAGCATCTCTACGATCGTCTCCATAGGAGAATAGCAGCCTGCATTGCTGCGAAAGGTGGATATACACTGTACTAGTGCCGACATTGTGCATGCTTTGTTGCCTGTGTCTATGTGCCTGTGGTTCTGTCAGTGTGATCATGTGATGTATCTGACCCCAGGAATGTGTCAATAAAGTTTCCCCTTCCTGGGACAATGAATTCACGGTGTTCTTATTTCAATTTCCAGGAGTGTATATACTTACATGGATATGGTGTCTGTTCTTTCGGACATGTTCTTTCGGACACCATATCCATATATCAGTTACACTGTGTAGGCGACTGCTGCGCACTGTCTCCACGTACACCATAATTACTCTACCACGCAAACAATGGCGTTACACCCGTCTGGAAAGAGGCGTTCCCGCGGGAGTCCACTGGGGACCGAACCGCGCAATAACCCAGGGTTCGGTGTGGGGCGGCGGTGGGATGAGTGGACTGCTGCAGCCTGTTCTGGGCTTGTGTACCACTAAGGGCTACGGCGGGGACGAAGCCTCTTCGTCGTTTCTAGGTCCAAAGTTCAATACATACATACAAGCAACTAAGGTCGTGTCGTACTTACGCGGCAGAAGTGACCGACAGCACGTAACAGCTTCCGACGACAGAACATAACCGCAGGTAGGCCCTATAGTTACGAAAGTGTCCTATGTCACCGACGTTCGCGGTGCTGCGTGTCCTCTGCTACAAGTGTGAGATGGTCATGTCATTCGGTTTTTGTATGTTTTCGATGTGCACGTCAGAGAGCCGCGTGGAGTGGCCGTGCGGTTTGAGGCGTCATGTCACGGACTGCGCGGTCCCTCCCGCCGGAGTTTCGAGTCCTCCCTCGGGCATGGGTGCGTGTCTTGTTCTCAGCACAAGTTAGTTTAAGTAGTCCTTAAGTCTAGGGACCGATGACCTAAGCAGTTTGGTCCCTTAGGAATTCCCAAACATTTGAACATTGTTTTGAGCGACAGAGAGAGAGAGAGCAAGTTACGATACCGTTAAACAGTCTTTGGTCTTGTTGGGGTACACCTTTTTTTAAAAAATCATTCTCGTTGTTAAGCGTAACACTGTGCAGACCAATGTTATGTGTAAAGATCACGGAAAATATTTCCCAGTATTTTTGAACATATATTTGATTCTAAAATCGTTGCCTTGGCATATCATTTCATAGGAATGTTTACTCTCCCTGCTCCACTGTCTATCATTACGCATTACCACATGCAACAGTTTGAATATGTACTTAGAAACAGAAATCTAGTTTAGCCGCTGCCTATTTGCAGTTGTGCTTTCGGTAAATCTGCAACAATGTTGATAAGACAGGAGGTAAATGAAATTTTAATTAGGGTCAGATAAGTGGCTTACTTCCGTTGCCCATTTAATACAAAGTCAAGCTACATTCAGATCAGCTACGGTTCAGTTCATTTTAGGTTTTGTAATGCTGGGCTAAATTTCAGACAGAAGCAAAACACAAGAGGGCAACCTAAGTATGTCAACCTTCCTGCAAGGATAGTTCATTGGTTCTTTTGGTAATACGTAGTCAGATTGTGTTGGATGTCTCGAAAGCAAAAATTCTGTTGCGCTAATTTTACTAATGTTGTACTTCTTTTTCAGGCAATTCATTTAAAATTCTGTGTTCAATTTAAGTAATTTTGTGCCATGTGACCATTATTGAGTACTTTATTACATAAACTGTTGGCATAATAATACAGATTTCGCGTGTATTTCTTTCCCTGCTGAGTATTTGCGTGCGTAATAACACAGTTTTGTTTTTTATTTTTATGGTCATTGTACCAATTTTGTTTTTCCAAGAAATAATATTTCATCATGTTTGGTACAACAGAAAACAATGTGGTAATCCGTCGTAGCATATGACAACAAAGGGCGTTGCAAAATAACAGAAATCGTGTGGATCCGCAATTATTGACCAATGTAGAGAACAACAATGAAACACAACAAATTATGTGCAATGAACACTCAAATTCTGAAGCTGAGTCGGTCGGCTGTAAGTCGCCACAGTCTAGCGTAAGATTACAAAAGTCACCACAGTTGAGTGAAACTTCATTACTGGTAACGGACGCCTCAGAATGAGTTTTTGCGTCAATGTGTTTTGAACGAGCACAACACACATCACCTTCAACCAGAACTACACTGCGCGAATCCGACCAATTTTCGAGAATAAATCCGCCAGATGCTTAAGGAAACACCAGATGAGAATAGAAAATCAGACGAAGAAAATGGTAAATCGCTTAGGGAAGAAATGAAAAATGCTCTTCAACCAATAATAAACAGTTTTTCGACTAGAATACGTGGCATGTAAGCAAAACATAAAAATTTGAAAGCAAATCAGCGTAATGACAGGTATGAATTGTTAGCTAAAATCAACACTGTAATTCCGAGTGCGGTAGTTACACAGATAAAAGAACAGCGCGAACAGCTTAACACAATAGTAAAACAAATTTGAGAACAATTGGAACTTTGACACTAAATTCTGAAGAACAAAAAGAGCAGTCAAGCACAATTGAAGAAAAAGTTGATAACCTGACAACGCAAATGGCAAAATTTGCAACCAATGCAGATATTCAGATGACACAGTGCCAGTACAATTTTCAGACACAGCAGAATATCAGTCATTAACAAATTTTAAAGAAAACTGAGAGAAAATTAATCAAGAAAATAAGCGTTGCAGGAACACTATTAATGAAAAGGTCGAGCTTCTTGAAACAAAGGTTAATCGCGACAACTAAAAGTATGAATTTGACAGTGTACATCATACACAGAAAACCTTGAGTGACCACACAAATTATTGGCATTTAGGTGACTTTTCACGAGCACACAGTTTCTATCGCAGTCGAAACAATGAGCAGCCTTGGCGGTATACCAGCGAAGTTTTGCGGATACAGAAAGGTTACAGTTACGTTGACAAACATTTTCATAGAGAAAAGTTAGGCGATTGTTTTTTATACAAAAATGTACTTACACACAAGACAGTGAACAGTCCGCGTGCAATTATATTGAGTCCTTGAGCAAAGTACTCACGAAAAGAAGTGACAATCTGAATTTCATGCATTTTATTACGTTCCAATGTAGGTACATCAATTGGCGAGCCATGCCTCCCCGAGCTGGGTGATAACTATTTTTTAGTTTCTTGCTACAACCGCCTTCTCTTACTAGCCTTTTTTGGTCATTGTAGCAATTTTGTTTTCCCAAGAAATAATATAAGTACAAGGAACCTTCTTCTACTATCCTAATTTAAATATGTTGAAAATAACTTTAGTTACTTGTGAACTATGGTTAAGAACATATTGTACTTGCGACAAAGTACATTCCAATACTGACAAACTGATTCCTTTGATTACAAGCGTTTCATGACCATAACAAAATGTGACCAGGTTAAAAAAATGTTAAAATGAAAAATCACTTGCATTTAATAAATATTTTATCCCGTTAGCGAAATATGTAGGGAAAAGAAGCGGCATTTTCACTGACGTTCGGCTGTGGCATATACGTAACAATACGAAATGTACTATACAAGAGCGACTTGCAGTTCCTGCAGTAAATAGTGAGTCACATCACAAAAATATACCACTGCTACCGCACTAAACTTTGATCACTTGTAGAAATGTGTGGGACTTTTACTGATCGTCCAGGGATTGTGCTCTTAGTAAACATTTTCTAATACGAAATTTTAGGAAGTGAAACACAGATTGGCGAAACAAGTACACAACTTTGAACACCAGTAGCAGTCAAGAGATATAAAATGAAAGAGTAGTATCAGTTCTAATGAGATATACAGATTAATGAGATAGTAGTTGTGTTGTCCATATGGAAAGGCTGTTCTGCAAATGATGGTGGTACTGATGAACTGCAAGAATATGAAGGATTTTCTACCAGTTAATGGCATAACTGCAGGTTGTTAAAGGTAAGATTGTGTTGTCTGAACGAAATTATCAGTGTCTGAGGTTATACGTATTTTTGTGGAGATTTTCTTTTCATGAGCAGTAGTACAGAAATGAAGGTTTGTTTGCTCAGTAGTGTTATTTACGAAGTGTGACAACAGACTATTTCACGTGTAAGGACTGATTAATGAAACAGAGCTGGGAGTATTTACTATTGATTATTTACGAGATATAAGGATATTATGAGATATGAAGTTATTATGATGATGATACAATAGGGATAAATACGTTGAAGACCTTAATGATTATTGATTATGAAGATAATAATGATAACTGAGCGGAAAGATACTATGGTTAGGAATTATAATGTATTATGAGGAATGAGTAGGTAATGGTTAGGGCACATGTTAGGAACCCTGTTTTTTGTTTGATGCATGTAGCAAAGGGAAGGTAGGAACAGTAATGTGATTTCTTTAAAGTCAGTACCGCCATTAGACTTGTTTATTTACAGTGTTACATTTACACTTACACGATCATGATTTTGGCTTCAAAGTGCCATTATCAACTGTTTTAAGTGTTATAAATTGCCTAAGATGGCATGCCGTCGTATTAAAATACACTATTAGACACATTGTCTAAGAGTCGATATTTCTGGCAGAGCCTACTGCTTTGTTTCATTTCTGAGTACACCATCTTTCAATACGACAGTATGCCATCTTAGGCAATTTATAACACTTAAAAACACTTGATAATGGCCCTTTGAAACCGAAATCATGACAGTTTAAGTGTAAATGTAACACTGTAAATAAACAACAGTCTAATGGCGGAATTGTCTTTAAAGAAATATTTTATCACTGTGGCCCCGCATTATGAAAAATTAGTAATGTGATTAGAAGCACAACGGCGATCTGAAATGGTAAGCAACACCAGTATGGTGAAAGGTAATAATTTTTTCATGTGATTCTACATAGGTCACAGAACTACATGTCGCTTGTTTCGAAAATATTTCTTGCATTACAGCGCGCAAACAACAGTTAGCGGAAAACAATGCTATTGCACCGCATGTCGGGCCAACTTCTGTCGCGCAACAAACTCCATTTATCGCGGAACAACTCGAACGGTTTGCTGCTACGACGCGTACGCTAAACAAACTTCTGCGAACTCTGAAATTTCATCTCATAGCTGAATAAGAAAATGTAATTTCTAATAAAATGAACGTTGACAGCATTTTTTAAACCAGTTCTGAGACGATACACAAGTTAAAAGCAATGTGTTGTTCACTTCAGAAACATTTTTCGCTGTACTACTCAATGATGATAATACAGAAAAATTTTACACTTTTTGCCACTTTTGATGAGGTATACAGACTGTTACTGTGGTAATTGTGTTTTCTGGAAAGAAGAGCGATAGGTATTTTGCTGTAAGAAGCTTTTCAGGATCTCTTGTGAGATAGTGATGCTGTGTTGATTGAAGTGTAATATTTACGGTTATAGTACTGAAGTGGGCGAAAACAAAGCAGGGAATTGTTAATTGAAGTGTATACGAGCCGAAAACAGCGAATATTATTAATGTTGTAACAGAATGATGAGATTCATGTTGGTGTGGTACATGAGATGACAATTGTAAGATTTATAACGCATACTGTAATAGAGACCTTTGGAGAAAAGAGAACCACTTGTATGAATAAGACTTTTATCCATTGTGGATGTGGAACACTGCGACTGTGGTGTGAAAAGGTTTTCAGAAATTACTGCAACCAGTCACCTTTTATGTAGATGTATTCTTTGAACTTAAAAAACTAAACAGTCATTCAGAAACAAAATGGCCCACACACACACACACACACACACACACACACACACATAAAAACTTCTACCACTTCTGCCCCCCCCCCTTCAGCTCTCTTCTTTCTCCACATCACCCTCTCAACACCCCCTCTCTATTTTCCTATAACCCCCCCCCCCCCCCCCAACGCCAACTCCTTTCCCACACCCTATCAAATACCAGCATTACTTATTATTTTAAGTTAACCATCAACCTTCTCATCCCAGACATCATATGCCAAGATCAGCCAATGGAAGGAGCAAGAAATTAGCTGTCATAATACTCTCAATACCAATAATCTTGAATGTAACTGAAATATAATGTAAAAAAAATCTAGTTTTATATACCTGTTAAAATTGCACAGTTAATTTATAAATAAACATTTTACTAGTTTAAGCTAATTTACATTTATTTTCTATGTAATAAAGACAAATATCTTGTCAGTGTGAGTGATGACTAATAATGTCTCTGGTTAACTTGAAATCTTTGATACTGTAGTTATATTGCAATCTTTGGCTTGTTTATAATGTGTAAATCCTGTATTCGTATCTGTGGCTAAGTGTGTTCAGCGATGATTATGAAAAACAAGATATATGTTTCCAACAGTGCCTCATAAAAGTAATATACATCTAGAGAAAGTTTTAACTTGTGAAATTGTGAAAAACAAGAACAACAATGGTTTCAAGAATACCTCCTAAAAGAGATATATATACCTGCAGATAGATTTATCTGTAGTAACACCTCAAAACGTAAATTAAACTGTAAATATTTCGTGTAACTGTACCACATGTAGTGATTATTTGCTCTTATACGTTAAACATAAATTACGCTGTAAATATTTCGTGTTACTGTACCACATGTAGCGATTATTTGTTCTCGTTTCTGTCTAGCCACAGATACTCAACCACCCACACAATGGGTACAAAAAAAGCACTGAATGTATATACCATCTGATGATGAGTAGCTAGGCAGCTCGAAACCGGTCATGGTTAAATAAAATGCATCTACATAAAAGGTAACTGGTTGCAGTAATTTCTGAAAACTTGTATGAATATCAAGAGGTCAAATGGAAACCCATTTCTAAGCAAAGAAGGGATATCTGAAAGGTGGAAAGAGTATTAGAGGGTCTATACAAGGTCGATGTACTTGAGGACAATATTATGGAACAGGGTGTAGATGAAGATGAAATGGGAGATACGATACAGCGTTAAGAGTTTGACAGAGCACTGAAAGACCTGAGTCGAAACAAGACCCCGGGAGTAGATAATATTCCATTAGAATTACCGACGGCCTTGGGAGAGCCAGTGATGACAAAACTCTACCATCTGGTGAGCAAGATGTAGGAGACAGGCGAAATAGCCTCAGACTTCAAGAAGAATATAATAATTCCAATCCCAAATAAAACAAGTGTTGACAGATGTGAAAATTACCGAACTATCAGTTTCAAAAGTCACAGCTGCAAAATACTAACGCGAATTCTTTACAGACGAATGGAAAAAGTGGTAGAAGTCGACCTCGGGAAAGATCTGTTTGGATTCCGTAGAAATGTTGGAACACGTGAGGCATATTGACCTTACACCTTATCTTAGAAGAAAGGTTAAGGAAAGGCAGCATTTGTGGACTTAGAGAAAGCTTTTGACAATGTTGACTGGAATACTCTCTTTCAAATTCTCAAGGTGGCAGGGGTAAAATACCGGGAGCGAAAGGCTATTTTCAATTTGTACAGAAACTAAATGGCAGTTATAAGAGTCGAGGGACATGAAATGGAAGCAGTGGTTGGGAAAGGAGTGAGACAGGGTTGTAGCCTCTCCCCGATGTTATTCAATCTGTATATTGAGCAAGCAGTAAAGGAAACAAAAGAAAAATTCGGAGTAGGTATTAAACTCCATGGAGAAGAAATAAAAACTTTGAGGCTCGCCGATGACATTGTAATTCTGTCAGAGATAGCAGGGAAGTTGGAAGGGCAGCTGAACGAAATTGACAGTGTCTTGAAAGGAGGATATAAGATGAACATCAACAAAAGCAAAACGAGGATAATGGAATTTAGTCGAATTAAGTCGGGTGATGCTGAGGGAGTTAGATTAGGAAATGAGACGCTAAAATTAGGAAATGAGTTTTACATCTACATCCATACTCCGCAAGCCACCAGACGGTGTGTGGCGGAGGCTACCTTCAGTATCTCTATCAGTTCTCCCTTCTATTCCAGTCTCGTATTGTACGTGGAAAGAAGGATTGTCGGTATGCTTCTGTGTGGGCTCTAATCTCTCTGATTTTATCCTCATGGTCTCTTCGCGAGATATACGTAGGAGGGAGCAATATACTGCTTGACTCTTCGGTGAAGGTATGTTCTCGAAACTTTAACAAAAGCCCGTACCGAGCTACTGAGCGTCTCTCCTGCAGAGTCTTCCACTGGAGTTGATCTATCATCTCCGTAACGCTTTCGCGATTACTAAATGATCCTGTAACGAAGCGCGCTGCTCTCCGTTGGATCTTCTCTATCTCTTCTATCAACCCTATCTGGTGCGGATCCCACACTGCTGAACAGTATTCAAGCAGTGGGTGAACAAGCGTACTGTAACCTACTTCCTTTGTTGTCGGATTGCATTTCCTTAGGATTCTTCCAATGAATCTCAATCTGGCATCTGCTTTACCAACGATCAACTTTATATGATCATTCCATTTTAAATCACTCCTACTGCGTACTCCCAGATAATTTATGGAATTAACTGCGTTGCTGACCTGCTATTTTGTAGCTAAATGATAAGGGACCTATCTTTCTATGTATTCGCAGCACATTACACTTGTCTACATTGAGATTCAATTGCCATTCCGTGCACCATGAGTCAATTCGCTGCAGATCCTTCTGCATTTCAGTACAATTTTCCATTGTTGCAACCTCTCGATACACCACAGCATCATCTGCAAAAAGCCTCAGTGAACTTCCGATGTCATCCACCAGGTCATTTATGTATATTGTGAATAGCAACGGTCCTATGACACTCCCCTGCGGCACACCTGAAATCACTCTTACTTCGAAAGACTTCTCTCCATTGAGAATGACATGCTGCGTACTGTTATCTAGGAACTCCTCAATCCAATCACACAATTGATCTGATAGTCGGTATGCTCTTACTTTGTTCATTAAACGACTGTGGGGAACTGTGTCAAACGCCTTGCGGAAGTCAAGAAACTCGGCATCTACCTGTGAACCCGTGTCTAAGGCCCTCTGAGTCTCGTGGACGAATAGCGCGAGCTGGGTTTCACACGACCGTCTTTTTCGAAACCCATGCTGATTCCTACAGAATAGATTTCTAGTCTCCAGAAAAGACATTATACTCGAACATAATACGTGTTCCAAAATTCTACAACTGATCGACGTTAGAGATATAGGTCTACAGTTCTGCACATCTGTTCGACGTCCCTTCTTGAAAACGGGGATAACCTGTGCCCTTTTCCAATCCTTTGGAACGCTTCGCTCTTCTAGAGACCTACGGTACACCGCTGCAAGAAGGGGGGCAAGTTCCTTCGCGTACTCTGTGTAAAATCGAACTGGTATCCCATCAGGACCAGCGGCCTTTCCTCTTTTGAGCGATTTTAGTTGTTTCTCTATCCCTCTGTCGTCTATTTCGATATCTACCATTTTGTCAACTGTGCGACAATCTAGAGAAGGAAGCACAGTGCAGTCTTCCTCTGTGAAACAGCTTTGGAAGAAGACATTTAGTATTTCGGCATTTAGTCTATCATCCTCTGTTTCAGTACCATTTTGGTCACAGAGTGTCTGGACATTTTGTTTTGATCCACCTACCGCTTTGACATAGGACCAAAATTTCTTAGGATTTTCTGCCAAGTCAGTACATAGAACTTTATTTTCGAATTCATTGAAAGCCTCTCGCATAGCCCTCCTCATACTACATTTCGCTTCCCGTAATTTTTGTTTGTCTGCATGGCTTTGGCTATGTTTATGTTTGCTGTGAAGTTCCCTTTGCTTCCGCAGCAGTTTTCTAACTCGGTTGTTGTACCACGGTGGCTCTTTCCCATCTCTTACGATCTTGCTTGGCACATACTCATCTAACGCATATTGTACGATGGTTTTGAACTTTGTCCACTGATCCTCAACACTATCTGTACTTGAGACAAAACTTTTGTGTTGAGCCGTAAGGTACTCTGTAATCTGCTTTTTGTCACTTTTGCTAAACAGAAAAATCTTCCTACCTCTTTTAATATTTCTATTTACGGCTGAAATCATCGATGCAGTAACCGCTTTATGATCGCTGATTCCCTGTTCTGCATTAAGTGATTCAAATAGTTCGGGTCTGTTTGTCACCAGAAGGTCTAATATGTTATCGCCACGAGTCGGTTCTCTGTTTAACTGCTCAAGGTAGTTTTAAGATAAAGCACCTAAAAATATTTCACTGGATTCTTTGTCCCTGCCACCCGTTATGAACGTTTGAGTCTCCTAGTCTATATCCGGCAAATTAAAGTCTCCACCCAGAACTATAACATGGTGGGGAAATCTACTCGAAATATTTTCCAAATTATTCTTCAGGTGCTGAGCCACAACAGCTGCTGAGCCCGGGGGCCTATAGAGACATCCAATTACCATGTCTGAGCCTGCTTTAACCGGGACCTTCACCCAAATCATTTCACAATTCGAATCTCTGTCAATTTCCTTCGATACTATTGCACTTCTTATCGCTATAAACACGCCTCCCCCTTCACTGTCCAGCCTGTCTCTGCGGTATACATTCCAATCTGAGTTTAGGATTTCATTACTGTTTACATGTTTACATGTTTCAGCCAACTTTCTGTCCCTAGTACTATATGGGCGTTGTGACTGTTTACTAATGAGAGCAGTTCTGGGACCTTTCTATAGACGCTTCTGCAGTTTACTATTAGCACATTAATATTGTTATTCCCTGTTGCATTTTGCCTACTCCTGCCTTTCCGCGTCTCAGGAGACGTCTTGTCGGGCCTAGGGAGGGAATTCTCTAACCTAAAAAAATCCCATGTGCACTCCACATGTACTCCGCTACCCTCGTAGCCGCTTCCGGCGTGTAGTGCACGCCTGACCTATTCAGGGGGACCCTACATTTCTCCACCCGATAGCGGAGGTCGAGAAATTTGCAACCCAGCTCTCCGCAGAATCGCCTGAGCCTCTGGTTTAAGCCTTCCACTCGGCTCCAAACCAGAGGACCGCGATCGGTTCTGGGAACGATACTACAAATAGTTAGCTCTGATTCCACCCCGCGAGCAAGGCTTTCCGCCTTCACCAACTCCGCCAACCGCCTGTACGAGCTGAGGATGACCTCTGAACCCAGACGGCAGGAGTCATTGGTGCCGACATGAGCAACAATTTGCTGTCGGCTGCTGCCAGTGCTCTCTATCGCCGCCGGCAGGGCCTCCTCCACATCTCGGATGAGACACCCCGGCAAGCAGACAGAGTGAACACTGGCCTTCTTCCCCGACCTTTCCGCTATTTCCCTAAGGGGCTCCATCACCCGCCTAACGTTGGAGCTCCCAATAACTAATAAACCCCTCCCCCCGTGTGCCTGCTCGGACCTTGCTGAAGGAGCAGCCACATGTCCACTCACAGGCAGAGCGGGCGATGCCACACGGCCAGCCTCCAAATTGACCGTCCGCCTCGTGCGCCGCGAACGCCGCTGAACCCGCCACTCCTCTTGGGGAGAGGGTGGCCCAACCGCTCCCGGTACCCGCGAAGATGTCTCGACAGCAGGAACAGTGGGTGAAGCATGTAACACCTGCGGTGTACCTTGCGACGCACCAGACTCCCCACTGCCGCTACACTCCGAGGCAGCAGCCTGAAGACGGCTGACCGCGGCCATCAACACGCTCAGCTGCTCGCGAAGAGTGGCCAGTTCCTCCTGCGTCCGTACACAGCAGTCACACATCCTATCCATCCTAAGGAATCAATTTACTGAAGAGACTTAATCAACTTTTAACTAGACTGCTAATTCATTAAAGGCGGCTGATTATTGACTAAACTGTGACTGCTAATCACTTCTTGTAGGAAACAATGAAAATAGCACTACCTGTCTCTGGACTGTATTCAAAACAAACACGAAATCTATGGAACACTATTACTAGCACTCGACAATTAAAGCTTCCTAAAAGCGAAAACACAGGGAAGAAGAATTGACAAGTAAGAAAAATACAGTTAATACTTAAATTAAGGTAGCTCGCTGCACAGCAGACGTGAAGCAGACGGCGGTTAGGGAAGCAGATGATGGTGAGGATATCAAATGTAGAATGGCAATGGCAAGGAAAGCGTTTCTGAAGAAGAGAAATTTGTTAACATCGAATATAGATTTAAGTGTCAGGGAGCCGTTTCTGAAACTATTTGTATGGAGTGTAGCCATGTATGGAATTGAAACATGGACGGTAAATAGTTTGGACAGGAAGAAAATAGAAGCTTTCGCAATGTGGTGCTACAGAATAATGCTGAAGATTAGATGGGTAGATCACATAACTAATGAGGAAGTATTGAATAGGATTGGGGAGAAGTGAAGTTTGTGGCAACAACTTGACCAGAAGAAGGGATCGGTTGGTAGGACATGTTCTGAGGCATAAAGGGATCACCAATTTAGAATTTGGAGGGCAGCGTGGAGGGTAAAAATCGTAGAGGGAGACCAAGAGATGAATACATTAAGCAAATTCAGAAGGATGTAGTTTACTGTAAGTACTGGGAGATGAAGAAGCTTGCACAGGATAGAGTAGCATGGAGAGCTGCATCAAACCAGTCTCAGGACTGAAGACCACAACAAGAACAACAATTGTATTAGAATGAGGTAATGGTATGATGATTAATGAAGTGAAAGAGTGAGTAGGTAATGGTTAGGGCACAGGGATCCTGTCTCATGTTATAGTCAATTTAATGCCATGTGGATGTATTTCGTGTTTGTAAGCGGAAGAGGTAAGTTTCTGAAAAGATGTGGCTGAATGACAATAGGATCAATGATTGACAGGGATGTCAAGATAGTGCACAAGTTGGCCAGACTCGACATAACACAATTCAGGGTACCATTACACACACTGACAACTTACCATTGTGGGCTCTTTGAGACCATAGTCTGTTTTGAAGCCAGTGCACGGGCCCACCGAGTACTTCTGGTGGCAAATCGGAACATCGTGCGGCGTGGGCAGAGACGTGCCCTGGTAAGGCTGTCAGGAGCTTTCAACACCGCGTCGCCCGCCCCCGATAGCTGAGTAGTCAGCGCGACAGAATGTCAATCCTAAGGACCCGGCTCAGATTCCCGGCTGGGTCGGAGATTTTCTTCGCTCAGGGACTGGCTGTTGTGTTGTCCTACCTATCATCATTTCATCCCTGTCAACGCGAAAGTCGCCGAAGTGGCGTCAAATCGAAAGACTTGCACCCGGCGAACGGTCTACCCGACGGGAGGCCCTAATCACACGACATTTATTAATTTAACACCACGTCAGAGGACTCACTCTGCGTGGTGCTTCGAGTCTTCCCTATCGACGTCAACATTCGGTTTGTGACTGACTGGCTGAGTACGGGGTGACAGGAGAAGGAAATTACCGAGAAGCGCCAACTCGTTAAATGGCGGGTGGATACCTGGCAAAGGCAATGGGAGTTAAGCGATAAGGGCCATAGGGTATATCGATTCTTCCCGGACATCAGGGAACGTCTGAGACTGAGCCATATCAATCCCTGCCGGGGTACGATTCACCTTCTGACAGGTGACGGCCCTTGCCATGCGCACTTACACCGTGTAGGGCGCAGCCGGAGTACTGCTTGCACGGAACGTGGATCCCCAGAACACATACTTTTTCACTGTCACCGATACAGAGCAGCACACCAGGCACAAACGCAATACGACAATGGCATGTTACGGGCCATAAGAGAAAAAGACGAGAGGGAAATAATAAATAAAATCGCTGATGTTGCCTCAACGACATTACGTGACGAATACAGACAGACACGGCCGTATAACAGAACACTGCATCACACATGAATGACGTAAGACAGCATCTGCAATTCGTGCACCAACACAGACAGCAGCACACTCGCTCAACAGCAAACACTTTCACCAACACATACCACAGGCAACCTTACACAACATCTAAAATAATTACACTGTATTAGAATAAACAGTGTAATGCAATCAACCCTGTAAACCTGATCTAGCTGAAGTATAAACAGCAGGCATATCCAGCCCGTGCTTATTATAAAACTGTTGGGATGTAACATTTGTAACTGAACACTTAGTATTTTAGCAATATAACAGATAAAATTCAAGACACACAATATAAGAACTGAAGGTTAATTAATAACCCCAAGAAATAACATACTTTATACTCACACATCACTGCACTTTGCATAATGTACATAATAGTTATAGTGCTTTTGTAAATAGTGTTGTTGTTGTTGTTGTTGTGGTCTTCAGTCCTGAGACTGGTTTCATGCAGCTCTCCATGCTACTCTATCCTGTGCAAGCTTCTTCATCTCCCAGTACCTACTGCAACCTACATCCTTCTGAATCTGCTTGGTGTACTCATCTCTTGGTCTCCCTCTACGATTTTTACCCTCCACGCTGCCCTCCAATGCTGAATTGGTGATCCCTTGATGCCTCAGAACATGTCCTACCACTAGATCTCTTCTTCTAGTCAAGTTGTGCCACAAACTTCTCTTCTCCCCAATCCTATTCAATACCTCCTCATTAGTTATGTGATTTACCCATCTAATGTTCAGCATTCTCCTGTAGCACCACGTTTCGAAAGCTTCTATTCTCTTCTTGTCTAAGCTGTAAATAGTGTATGGAAATGTTAATCCGTAAATTAAACTGTAGAGAACCGGAACTGCAAGGCTCGAAGTAGTTCTGAGACTTTCGGATCAAGCTGGCATTCCTCTCTCTCAGTCTGTCTCTCAGTCTCTCTCTCTCTCTCTCTCTCTCTCTCTCTCTCTCTCTCTCTCTCTCTCTCTTAGTATCCACGTCTTTCCTACCACCTATCATCATATCTTCTTAAAATTTAAATATTTTTTGGTTTTTTTTCTTTCAGTTTCTAATGAATTTTTAAATTATTATTTTTTCCATTGTAGTTGCTGAAGACAATAATTGCTGTTTGTAATGTGGAACATGCTTTGTAATCTACATGAAAAGGGATAACCGATAGAGATATTCAAGGTACCCTCCGCCACACACCGTCAGGTGGCTTGCGGAATATGGATGTAGATGCAGATGTAGGGAAGCCGTAAAATGAACGACCTGTTATAAAATGTAAGGCAACAAGTCTCTAAATGAACAGTAGATAAAATCAAATCAAATCCTCCTCTCTCTGTGTCAAGAGGATCACATGGCTCGAATTTGTGGCGAGGCCTACTGACTTTGGACGTTGGGAAATTTGTGTGTGTACAATAGCTTTCTTAGTGTACAGCTTACTGAAGTCTTCCAGAACTGGTTAATTTGCCGTGTCGTAATCTACTGTAGTTGCACTTGATAGCTCATTCGTGGTCGCGGAATTAAGCCCCCTCGTTTCCCACAGAAAGCCAATACAACGCTACGAGAAACGTCTAAGTCGGATCGGCGACTATGGAGATAATTTGCTGGAAGTTGTAGCGAACTTTGCAAAGAGAACAGTTTTGATTTCCACTGTGGTTTCCATTTCACCACCTATCGTCCCTTACTTTCCAAATAGCCCCCGTAGAATATGCAATGTTTTACCAAGATGCTGCTGTTGAACCAGTTAAACTGTCTTAACTTTCCTTAGTCTTGTCTTCGATCATTTTCATTTCCAATTGCAATTACATTCAATTACAACGTCTTAATTTTCCTTAAGTCTGGTTTCAATCATTTCCATTACCATTATGAGCCGCAACGTCAGAAGTGGCTGACGTCAGGAGTGGCTGGCTCTCTAGAGCCTTTACATCTATAAAGGCAGAATGATCATCTAACAAGTCCTCAATTTGCTTTCTTATTCATCTACATGTTATTCTAGTCAGTAACTCGAATGCATGAGCTATTAAACTGATTGTGAGCTCGGTCTGTCTTTACTATCGTCTGGTTTATGTGGGTAATATTCTACCGAAACTACGATTGTCATTAATTATCATATTATACGTTGTAGTTAAGTTTGAACGACGCGGTAAATTCATTATTCAAACCTGAACAAGTTTGTCTGCTTTAATGTGAAGGGCAGACCCTTTTTGGCTGATGCAAAGTACCAAGGACCTCATTAACGGGTGAAATTTAAACCATCCGGGAAGAAACTTCCTTACATCAGCACAGAAGCAACGTCGTTAACCTCTTCAGGAACCAGGTTGGCGAAGGTTTTCCTCAGTTGGCTGACTGCCGAATGAAGGATCCTCGCCTGCGCTTCGTGATTAGCAAGTCGTTCTCTTCCTGCTGTTGCAGCCAATGTGTGAGTCATGGTGCCGCTGCTTTTTTATTCAAGCACCTGCTTAGGTAGGCTCGTAGAGCTAATTAGAGTGCGTCTCAAAGCTCCTTAGTTCTCGAGAATTCAGCAAGAGAACAGGAAATGAATCGAGATCTTCTGTTATGTTATGGAGGTTAGTTAACCGATGACGAAACTGGAGATAATTTTCCCTTCGTCACTTCAGCTCCGATGTGGTACAACTGTGAGAAAGAACATTTCAAGAAACGGAAAGTGCTGCCCTGTACGTCCTAGAATCAAAACTCAATTAGTTTTGAGGAAGTGAACACTGGATTTATGAAGTGCTATTCCCGAACCGTTGCTCTGCACTGTTTTACATTATGGAGTCTGCAACAGTCCATTCTGTAGGCCCTGCAGTTGTTTAGCGTCATCAACGTCCCTGTCATTATCGTCATGACCATCTTCCTCTCTATGTGCATATCATATAATGTGCCTTGTGTTCTAGCTCTGTAACCAATTTAGGCTTCATCTAGTTAGTAGTGATTGTTTCTTTAGCCGGCCGGGCTGACCGGGCGGTTGTAGACGCTACGGTCACAAATTCGAATCGTGCCTCGGCCATGGATGTGTAAGATGTCCTTAGGTTAGTTAGGTTGAAGTAGTTCTAAGTTCTAGAGGACTGATGACCTCAGAAGCTAAGTCCCATAGTGCTCAGAGCCATTTGAACCACTTTTGAATTGTTTCTTTCTGCTCTGTGAGGACAAACAGTGTCGTTCTGTGTATGGCGTAAACACGAATAGTTCTCCTCTACCTACCAGCTGTGCCACGTATGGTGAAACCGAAATGGCGTACCTACCCCGCAGGGAATTAAATAATTCCGGCTTATAATTGCCACTCAGTTAAAGAATGAGTACGCTATTCCTTTCGCTGTGTTGCCACAGACGACACGTAACCGCCTGCATTCCTGCTGGAATAGCAGGACATGTAAGGGGCCTAGCAGTATCTTACCACATCAGAACAAGACGCGAATGTTTAAAAAGTTTCACCAACCTGGCTAATTCATGCGATGTCGTTGTCCCAGCGCAGAAGTAGCATATACGTCTCTATTCCTCTGCTCTCGATGATAAGCTATGATAAAACTACAGTGAAACTGATTAACGCTTTTACCTCAGCTAAATAATGAAATCAGTAATTTATAGAGATGTCATCTATTTTTTATAAACATTCGTTCAGATAAAACAGTAAACAGTACTACAATGTTGCGTTACCATACGTACACCTATCAAGTTCGATATATAGTCTCAGGTTTTTCGGCAGACGTTTGGTTGACTATGTTTTCTGACGTATCGCCAGCACGAGTGACTTGTCAAACCTCCACCCCCATTGCTGCTCACGAACTGAAGTCTAGTTCCAGGCTGAAGATTATAATTATATACCTGTCGCGCCAACATCTGAGGGCTTTTCCCTGGTCATCACCACCGTGGTTCTCCAGTAGTTACCTGGGACGGTAGTTAGCTACAGCACGACAATCCAAGATCCATTTAGTTTGGGGCTTTACGCTTTCTTACTGAAGCTGTCATCATGTTTGTGTATATCTTTGGATTTCCTGAACAAGCGGGAACGGTAGCTCTTCTCCACAGGAAGAAGTTCTGTGTTGGTGACTTATATTATGTGGTCGGTCCCACACAGGTGTACTCCTTCATGGCTGTTTTCTGCACGTGTACCAGCCTGGAATGATGTTTATGTTCGGTGACACTGGTATTGATGGATCATGCAGTAATTGCTATATAGACTTCACCTCATGTACGTGGAATTAGGTATCTTCCCGACATTGCAAGTGGGTCCATTTTGTCCTTTGCTGAATTAAGATACTCTTTGACCTTTCTCTTTGGTTTCTAATCCGACATTAAAACGAGTTTACGCAGTCTGAGAATGTATGGCAGAAAAATCGTCAAACAACGTCGGTCGAAGAAACCGTGAAAGAAACCAAAACGCAATATGTCAACATATACCTGAACTTTTTACAATCTGCTTTTTTCGCCTGTCACCGGGATCAAACACGTACTTCCTAGCGCCATGTTATCACACCATTTTGGAGTGAAGTACTTCGCTTAGCGGTGATTCGTGATGAAGTGCAAACTGATTCATGTCTTCTTTTAATCAGTTGTTTACTTATGACTGACTATGAAACGATTTCCTAGTTACGTCATGTTACCGAATGAAACAACAAGTTTACGCCCTGATAGTATAATACTGACACGATCTGCCACGTTATTTTGGACTATAACTGGATACTACTTAAATTACTAAAAATAAACGAATACAAACGGTTTGCGCGCTGACAAGAAGATAATCCCCTCTAACTTTCATCACAGTAGCCAATCTCAACGCTAGCAGTTGGCGCAAGTTCCTACGAGTATTGCATCTGTCGTTTTTGCCGCTCCTCACCATGTGACATCACACGTCTACAACTATAGCCTCACTGTAACTCAGATGCAATCCTTAATAATAAAGCAATGGCTCCAAGAGCTCACAAGCACCGCCGGAATACGACCGACCTTAGCGTCCCAGTCCTTCACTAGTACATCTCCGAGTCATCAGCTAACAGTTTAAGATGACGCTCTGGTATGTGCTTTCAGCGATGCCGATTTCAGCAAACGTTATCAGTTCACTATCGTGATTCTTGGAAGAGTTACGAACAATTACATTAATGTGGCCACCGCCTATGTTCCATGTCAAAGTGCAATAACCACTCAGAGACAACATGTGACAACACCAGCAGTGGAGGGTATATAAAGCATCTCGGCGGGATGCAGGTAACAGCACAGTCGTTGCTGCAATGTGGAAACGGAGCGATTTAGCTGACGCCCAAAAGGGTGTGATCATTAGCTTTCGAGCCTAGGGTGGAATCATTTCTGAAATGGCTACGTTTGTAAATTGTTGGCGTGTCGCCGTGGTTCACGTATACCATGCATGGCAAAATGACGCTGTCCAAAACTGGTGCCGAGGGAACTGTGGTGCACCATGGACCATTGATGAGATGGATGAACAATGGCTGCAGAGATATGTATTGGCGAATAGACGTGCAACAGTTGAGCAAATGACCGCCCAGATGAACCAAGGGACTACCGTCAGGCTTTCTTCAAGGTCCGTTCACCGAACGTTTCTGCGTATGGGCTTCCACGGCAGGCGTCTGGTTCATGCACCGATGCTGACTGTTGTTCATAGGCGACGAAGATCGGAATTTGGACGCCATTCCCACTATTGGACGCCCACTGAGTGGCGACAACTGGCCTTTTTGGATGAATCACATTTTATGGTCCAAGGGAGAAATAGTGTTGGAATGCAAGGCGTGAAACTTCTGAAAGCAAACACCCTGCAACAATCCATGTCGGAGGACAAATGGTTCAAATGGGTCTGAGTACTATGGGACTTAACATCTGAGGTCATCAGTCCACTGTACTTAGAACCACTTAAACCTAACTAACCTAAGGACATCACACATATCCATGTCCGAGGCAGGATTCGAACCTGCGACCGATGCAGCAGCGCGGTTCCGGACAGAAAAGCGACTAGAACCACTTGGTCACAATGGCCGGCGGATAGATGACATTCTCAGGTGATCTCTTCATTCTGGAAGTACAATGGCTCAAGCCAAAATGCTTATCTTTCGTAGGGGACCACATCCACACATGTTTATCGTTTGTCTACCGTACTCCTCTGGCCACAAACTCACCGGGTTAAACCCCAGTTGAGAATATATGGGACCATCTCGATTGGGCTGTTCGCTCCATGGATCCTCAATAGAAAAACCCAGTGCATATGGCCATGGTACTGGAGTCGGCATGGCTCTGCATCCCCATAGACACCTTCCAGAACCGCATTTATTTTCTTCCTGCACTTCTCGCAGTGGCACGCTACTAATGATGGTTATTCAGGGTTTTAATAAGCACTCCGTATGCAGGCCACGAGTGGCCCATCGGGACCATCCGACCGCCGTGTCATCGCCGGAGGAGGATGCGGGTAGGAGGGACGTGTGGTCAGCACACCGCTCTCCCGGGCGTAAGATGGTATTCTTGACCGAAGTCGCTACTATTCGGTCGAGTAGCTCCTCAGTCGTCGTCATGAGGCTGAGTGCACCCCGAAAAATGGCAACAGCGCATGACGGCCTGGACGGTCATCCATCCAAGCGCCGACCACGCCCGTCAGCGCTTAACTTCGGTGACCTCACTGGAACCGGTGTAGGGTTTTAATAGGTGGTCACATTAATGCGGTTGGACAGTGAAGTTTGCAGTGATACCATTGCACGTCATTGCATCATCATTGGTTTCAACCCCTTCGATCAATTATTTCATGTCAGTGCATTCGAGGCATTTCACAATTTTATTCCTTGTGTAAGGGAAAGCTGTAGTCCCTAACTGACTCTGCTCACCAACTGCCTCAGGTAGTAGAGTTCGCGAATCGTAAGTGGAAATTTATAACAAAAATCTGAGTCAGACGTTGAGATGTAGTAAGATAGCCTAATTGTTTAGGCAGGGGAACGATGTTCGAATCTGCCTGGCACAGATTTTGAGTTGTTTATTATTACCTTGCAGCTGGAGCTTATCAGAATGGAATGCACTGATATCATTTCATATCTTTGAATATGAGTTCCTTCACATCGATCTATTCACATCATTTCAGTGCATTTACAACTTTCCAGATACAATAATGAGGAAAAACGTGATAACCCCCTGCCTAATAGTGTGTTGATCCACTTCTGCGCCACAATGCAGCACCAGTTATAAGTGACATGGACTCAAGTCCTTGGAGGGCTTCTGCAAATACACTCCTGGAAATTGAAATAAGAACACCGTGAATTCATTGTCCCAGGAAGGGGAAACTTTATTGACACATTCCTGGGGTCAGATACATCACATGATCACACTGACAGAACCACAGGCACATAGACACAGGCAACAGACCATGCACAATGTCGGCACTAGTACAGTGTATATCCACTTTTCGCAGCAATGCAGGCTGCTATTCTCCCATGGAGACGGTCGTAGAGATGCTGGATGTAGTCCTGTGGAACGGCTTGCCATGCCATTTCCACCTGGCGCCTCAGTTGGACCAGCGTTCGTGCTGGACGTGCAGACCGCGTGAGACGACGCTTCATCCAGTCCCAAACATGCTCAATGGGGGACAGATCCGGAGATCTTGCTGGCCAGGGTAGTTGACTTACACCTTCTAGAGCACGTTGGGTGGCACGGGATACATGCGGACGTGCATTGTCCTGTTGGAACAGCAAGTTCCCTTGCCGGTCTAGGAATGGTAGAACGATGGGTTCGATGACGGTTTGGATGTACCGTGCACTATTCAGTGTCCCCTCGACGATCACCAGAGGTGTACGGCCAGTGTAGGAGATCGCTCCCCACACCATGATGCCGGGTGTTGGCCCTGTGTGCCTCGGTCGTATGCAGTCCTGATTGTGGCGCTCACCTTCATGGCGCCAAACACGCATACGACCATCATTGGCACCAAGGCAGAAGCGACTCTCATCGCTGAATACGACACGTCTCCATTCGTCCCTCCATACACGCCTGTAGCGACACCACTGGAGGCGGGCTGCACGATGTTGGGGCGTGCCTGTAGCGACACCACTGGAGGCGGGCTGCACGATGTTGGGGCGTGAGCGGAAGACGGCCTAACGGTGTGCGGGACCGTAGCCCAGCTTCATGGAGACGGTTGCGAATGGTCCTCGCCGATACCCCAGGAGCAACAGTGTCCCTAATTTGCTGGGAAGTGGCGGTGCGGTCCCCTACGGCACTGCGTAGGATCCTACGGTCTTGGCGTGCATCCGTGCGTCGCTGCGGTCCGGTCCCAGGTCGACGGGCACGTGCACCTTCCGCCGACCACTGGCGACAACATCGATGTACTGTGGAGACCTCACGCCCCACGTGTTGAGCAATTCGGCGGTACGTCCACCCGGCCTCCCGCATGCCCACTATACGCCCTCGCTCAAAGTCCGTCAAGTGCACATACGGTTCACGTCCACGCTGTCGCGGCATGCTACCAGTGTTAAAGACTGCGATGGAGCTCCGTATGCCACGGCAAACTGGCTGACACTGACGGCGGCGGTGCACAAATGCTGCGCAGCTAGCGCCATTCGACGGCCAACACCGCGGTTCCTGGTGTGTCCGCTGTGCCGTGCGTGTGATCATTGCTTGTACAGCCCTCTCGCAGTGTCCGGAGCAAGTATGGTGGGTCTGACACACCGGTGTCAATGTGTTCTTTTTTCCATTTCCAAGAGTGTATGTGGTATGCACACGTCATGCATTTTAGTAATGTAAGGACCGACGGTTTGTGGGTGCGGAGATGCCGTCCAATAGTCTCCCAGATGAGTTGCGTCATCATGCGAATTTGGTGGCCAAGACATCAATGTGAATTCACTATTATGCTCCTCAAACAATTGTAGCACGATCTAGCCTTATAACACGGACATTTATCCTGCTGGAAGATGTCACCGCCGTCGGGGCAGATGTAACGCATGATGCAGGTGGTCCGCAATAATATTCACGTAGTCCACAGTTGTAATGACGCCTACGATTACTACAGCAGGTCCCATGGAATCCCAGGTGCTACACATTTCCACTGGTCGACAGTCGAACCCTGATGATCCTGCGCCCACTGTAGTCATGATGGACTACGTCACGAGTCAACATGAGAACACGGAGCGGTCGTCTGCTTTTCAGCTCCATGTTCAACAGTCTGCGCTCAGCGGTGTGGTCCGAAACACTTGTGACCTCACCACCAATGTAATCCGTTGTCAATCCGACGCAGATCTCCGTCTATCCTGCTTCAGAATGGGCAAGTTTCCGACCTCGACGTTTTGAGATGATCCTTTATTGTGTGATTATATGATAGCGGAACAAACACTGGTAGCAGTTACTTCTGTAAAATATGTGGGAGTATGCGTACGGAACGATTTCAAGTGGAATGGTCATATAAAATTAATTGTTGGTAAGGCGGGTGCCTGGTTGAGATTCATTGGGAGAGTTCTTAGAAAATGTAGTCCATCAACAAAGGAGGTGACTTACAAAACTCTCGTTCGACCTATACCTGAATATTGCTCATCAGTGTGGGATCCGTAGCAGCTCGGGTTGACAGAGAAGATGCAAAGAAGAGCGGCGCGTTTCGTCACAGGGTTATTTGGTAACCGTGATAGCGTTACGGAGATGTTTAGCAAACTCAAGTGGCAGACTGTTCAAGAGAGGCGTTCTGCATCACGGTGTAGCTTGCTGTCCAGGCTTCGAGAGAGTGCGTTTCTGGATGAGGTATCGAATATATTGCTTCCCCCAACTTATACCTCCCGAGGAAATCACGACTGTAAAATTAGAGAGGTTCGAGCGCGCACGGAGGCTTTCCAGCAGTCGTTCTTCCCGCGAACCATCCGCGAGTGGAACAGAAAAGGGAGGTAATGACAGTGGCACGTAAAGTGCCCTCCGCCACACACCATTGGGTGGCTTGTGGAGTATAAATGTAGATGTAGAGATGACACGCGAATGTGCAACACTTTATGGCCCACTCATACTTTCACCGTTCTTCAAGAACTTATGATAGATGCTTATTACAGTAGCAAGGAACAAACACCGACACTTTATAAAAAATTGTAGTAGCACACATTACAGAACATCGCAATTGCTTACACCAGTTATGTGGATTCTGACCAGTAACGAGACATCTGACCCTCATAGGTTGTGTTCAAAATGACCACCGGCAGCGGCAATACACGCTTCAGGCCTGGTATGGAACGACTGTTCCACGCGTGTTAGCATTTCAGCGGTGATGTCCGAGCAGGCTGCAGTAACACATCGTTGCATAAAATGGTTCAAATGGCTCTATGCACTATGGGACTTAACATCGGAGGTCATCAGCCCCCTAGAACTTAGAACTACTTAAACCTAACTAACCTGAGGACATCACACACATCCATGCCCGAGGCAGGATTCGAACCTGCGACCGTAGCGGTCGCGCGGTTCCAGACTGAAGCGCCTAGAACCGCTCGGCCACCTCGGCCGGCTAGGACTTTCCATTTCCACAATACTTACAGTGCAGGTTTTAGACGATTCAGTATATCTAACGACCTTAAAACATTTGATCTTATATCTTCGTTCGATGGTAGCAATATTCTCTTCTTACGAAAAGTTTTTTTTTTTTCTATTGGTAACTTACATTTTAACTCCGCCAGTTTTTTTGTAACTAGGACAGCAAAGTTCATATTCTACTTCTTTTGTCTGATATCCTAATTGAATTCCCTCAGCATCGATACGATGTTGCAGTGTCTGTGTTGTTCAGAAGTGCAATGCAAGGTTCCTTCGAACTTACAGGTATGCAGGAGAAACAAACAAAAATTATAATTGTACATTCTTTATTTTATAATCTAAAAATGTAAAATATTATCACCAATAAATTGTATGCAGACGCAACGTAACGAAATTTTGACTCGATGTCACGGCTGCCAATCGAAAGTGAAATACAATAATATTTCCGGAAGTGAAATACAAAAAAAAAGAAATATATCTCTTTCAAACGTGAATAGTCGGTGTCTGTTGTATTACATAATATGCAAAAGACTAATTTTTTTCACCAATCAGGTGTATATAGATTGGAGTGTTTTGATTGTAACTCCTGGTAGTACGTGGACCAAACTGGCAGAGGACTGGAGATCGGATTTCGTGAGCATGTGGCGCTGGAAAGAAGAGACGTGGCTGATAAATCTAATTTTGTCGCCCACCTGATTGACAGCGGTCACAGTGTTTCGGATCTGACCTCGCAACTGAAACTGCTTTATAGAGGTGAGAATGGCAGGTTCTTGAATTTGATTGAGGACACTGAAATACTCTTCCCATCAGAAATCTCCTCGTGCTATCTTGCTCAATGGGTAGGTGGTAATGACAAGCGCCCATTTTTTGGAGGGTTAAGAAGCCGCCTTGTTGATACAAGGTGTGTTGGCAGTCCAAGAGTGATCTCAAGGACCCATCATTATGTAGTAACATTTGACAGTGTACCAAATAAGCAGAAACTGTGTAACTAAAAATCTATGTCGTCTTTACAGTATTTGCACATAGTATATTTTTCAATGTAGTTTCTAAAATCAACGAATGATACTTACATTTTTTTAAGTTTGCAGACAAGCATATTATAAATATTTTATTGTATTTCATTATCACTTGGCAACCATGATACCAATTCAAAATTTCTACATCTGCATGATCACTTCGTAATTATCAGTTAAGTGTCTGACAGATGATTCATTAAATCACCTTTAAGCTTCTCTATTTTTGTCAGTGCGCGGGAAAAAAACGAACATTTGAATCTTCCCAGGCGAGCTCTGATTTCTCTTATTTTACTATGATGATCATTTCTCCCTATGTAGGTGGGCGCCAAAAAAAACATTTTCACAATGGGAGGAGAAAGCTGGTGACAGAAATTCCATGAGAAGGTCCTACCTCGGCGAAAAAGGCCTTTATTTTAATGACTGCCACCCCACATCCCTGGCACTCTCCCCTATTCCGCGAAAATACAAAACGAAATTTTCGAAGTCCTTCGTCAGTCGTATCTGATGTGGATCCTACACGGCACAGCAACACTACAGGAAGAACGTGGACAAGCGTAGTGGAACCCGTTTCATTAGGTAGTGTCTACATACATTTGAATTTGTGATGATATTTTACATTTTTGGATTCTAAAAAACGTAAAGAAAGGACAATCACAATTCTTACGCCAGTTTGTTACTCCTGTTTTAACAGTTTACGAAATAATCTTTCAAATACATTTAATGTTCTTCCTCATATTGGATTCAATGTATTCCAATATTTGTCGCAATTCTTATTTTTAATTTCCACGCTTTCTGACAAAATTGTATTTTATTATAACTCAATGTATAAATTTTATCTTAACCCGTGTTTTATACAGGATAAGGCAAATAAAACTGCCCCGGAGAATGGAGTTCTAAGGAAATGAAATGGAATACTAATCCGACTACAGCAGATGTTGACGCAACAGCCATTTATCTCTTGGCACCTTTGGACCCCGGTCAGCAAGTTACTGATGTTGGACGGAAACTGAACTGCTGGAATTGCAGCAGTTCCTGATTACTATGAGGGTTGCTACGATACACCTTAGATTTGAGGACTCTCCACGCAAAGTAGTCGCACACTGACAGATGAGGTGACCTCAGTAGCCAGATAGGGCCTCGACCAGATTGACCTCTGCTAATAACCCTGTCAGGAATGAAGATTGTGTAAATGTGTTCCAATGTTTGGCCAGCTATCTGGGCAGTTGCTCCATAGTGTTGGCGTGTGGTTGTATGCATACATTCACATCCAGTCGCATCCACTCGTCTGGGCCACTTTTATTTGCCCCACTCTGTATATGGGTAACGCATATAGAGTCTGTTGGCCATCCAACAGGAGTAAACAGAAGTTACATCCAAGAATCTGTAAATAGCTGCCACAGTTTGACTGATGCTTGTACTTCTCTTATGAAATCTTATTAAGTTATAATTGTGTCGTTATAACTTTTATGAGTCTACATGACTACCTATAAAGGTATGTAATTGTGCAACTGGCATTTTGTACAAATGTGACGTAATTCTTGGTTAGTTTCCTTTTTGAGTATCTGAGTCTTGTGTTGTATTTGTATTTAAAACACTGATGATAGCTGCGCTGTCAGCTGAAATGTAGATCTGTAATAAATTTTTGAACTTCTCTCTTTGCTAATGCTTGTGTGAAAGAGTACTTTGGACATATTAATGTGTGCACTTAATCTGACTGTCCTATGATAGTACGATGAGTAAGTGCGATTTCAGTTACAAATCCTGATACTGCAGCTACAACTGCTGTAAACTGAATTACACTACTGGCTATTAAAACTGCTACACCAAGAACAAATACAGATGATAAATGGGTATTCATTGGACAAATATATTATACTAGAAGTGACATGTAACTACATTTTCACGCAATTTGGGTGCATAGATCCTGAGAAATCAGTACCCAGAACAACCACCTCTGGCTGTAATAACGGCCTTGATACACCTGGACAATGAGTCAAACAGAGCTTGGATGCCGTGCACAGGTACAGCTGCCCATGCAGCTTCAACACGATACCACAGTTCATCACGAGTAGTGACTGGCGTATTGTGACGAGCGAGTTACTCGACCACCATTGACCAGACGTTTTCAATTGGTGAGAGATCTGGAGAATGTGCTGGCCAGGGCAGCAGTCGAACATTTTCTGTATCCAGAAAGACCCGTACAGGACCTGCAACATGCGGTCGTGCATTATCCTGCTGAAATGTAGGGTTTCGAAGGGATCGCATGAAGGGTAGAGCCACGGGTCTTAAAACAACTGAAATGTAACGTCCACTGTTCAAAGTGCCGTCAGTGCGAAGAAGAGGTGACCGAGACGTGTAACCAATGGCACCTCATACCATCACGCCGTGTGATAAGCCAGTATGGCGATGATGAATACACGCTTCACCGCGATGCCGCCAAACGCGGATGCGACCATCATCATGCTGTAAACAGAACCTGCATTCATCCGAAATAATGACGTTTTGGCATTCATGCACCCAGGTTCGTCGTTGAGTACACCATCGCAGGCGCTCCTGTCTGTGATGCAGCGTCAAGGGTAACCGCAGCCATAGTCTCCGAGCTGATAGTCCATGCTGCTGCAAACGTCGTCCAGCTGTTCGTGCAGATGGTTGTTGTCTTGCAAACGTCCCCATATGTTGACTCAGGGATCGAAACGAGGCTGCGCGATCCGTTACAGCCACGCGGATAAGATGCCTGTTATCTCGACTGCTAGTGATACGAGGCCATTGGAATCCAGCACGGCGTTCTGTATTACCCTCCTGAACCCACCGATTCCATATTCTGCTAACAGTCATTGGATCTCGACCAACGCGAGCAACAATGTCGTGATACGATAAACCGCAATCGCGTTAGGCTACAATCCGACCTTTATCAAAGTCGGAAACGTGATGGTATGCATTTCTCCTCCTTACGTTTCACCAGGCAATGTCGGTCAACTGCTGTTTGTGTATGAGAAATCGGTTAGAAACTTTCCTCATGTCAGCACGTTGTTCGTGTCGCTACCGCCGCCAACCTTGTGTGAATGCTCTGAAAAGCTAATTATTTGCATATCACTGCATCTTCTTCCTGTCGGTTAAATTTCGCGTCTGTATCACGTCATCTTCGTGGTGTAGCAACTTTAATGGCCAGTAGTGTTGAAAGGGTACAGTACCGCCCGACATTGAAAATAGGTACAACATTCTTTGTTATTCCTGTCATAACAACATATTTTTTCTAATAATAGCTCAATTTTAATTAATACAGCGATGCCAGATACCAGTGTAGAAAAGAATGACAAGTTATTTATTTAATTGATCACATGTGCACTCCCACAAAATAAGTCCCTACATCCAGTTTGTTGAGATCTGCGAAATGAATGAATGTATGGTTGTCTGATAGCCACAGATAGTGAATGTGCAATATATCATCATCTTTGAGACGGTCCTTTGGTCACCTTTGGTGGAACCAAAGAGATGAAATTTACCTGAAATGTGGCTGATCAATACGGTAGCAAGGTGCTCCCCCACTTTGGCAGAGGTGCGAGATGACCTGAAGAACGGCCATGTTTTTAGCACTCTGCCGCTGGATTTTGTGTTGGTAAGACCTGTCTTAGGTGTACTCCGTAAAGACAAAAGAGTGGAGACATGGTATGCATGTGAAATACTTAAGAGTAGTTTGGAATAATAATTTCTCTATTTCAGAAACTTTAGTGGGGAGAATTAAATGTCAGAAAGATTATATTACGGGGATCGTAGTAATCTACGGAAATGACCAACAGTGACAATGAAACCATGTGTAGCACTAAGTTGAAATACTTCCGAGTGCTTAAGCTGAATTACTGACGTGTGTACTATAAGTTGGAAATATTTAAGAAATGGCGTGTGCAGTACTTGAAATTAGAGACGAGTACTTCCACTTGGTGAGTAGTGTGTGAGTCTCAATCTGTGTATGAGACAAAGGATAAAGAGAAGTACCTGTCCACGGTATCAGTTGAGGACTCGCGTGTGTGATGAATATGTTCTTAATATTACTTTGTGTGTTATGTTTCCGTGTGACGCTTGATTCAAACTATAATACTCTGAGAGAGAAGCAAGGTGAGTCAGCCGTTTATCCAGAAACGCCACTTGCCTTGCATTGCACAGGAAGACGTGCATATATCCTCCAGAGTTTGTAGTAGGAAAGGAAAGTTACGAAGTGGGGCAGTGTCGTGTGAAACTGAGATGAATATTAATTGAAGTGGGAAAGCTGAAAGTGATGTGATTATAACATTGTGACTATTCTTGGTGTTGCATTGTATGTTGCCAGTGTGGTGTATTTCATGTAATTTAAGTATGTGTGGTTTGCATGGGAGAGTAGCAAGATAGGTTCAGAGGTAGTGGGTTATGCATGTTCCTCTTGTACCGCTCGGTCTGGAGGAAATTTTCGTGATGATGGGTGTGAGAGTCGAAGTGTGCGATATAGCAAAAGATCCACCATCCTATCCAGTAAGTGCACTGTAGTGTTAGATAATTACGAGACCATAAGATAGAGAATCACCCATGTAAAGCCATGCCCACTGGGCGGAGTTAATTGTTCTAGAAAATGTAATGGTGTGTTTAGGTTATAGAATTTATTGGAATAAAAAAGACAGTGAAAAGAAAAAAGATTGTATGTTGTCATGTTATCCAGAATTTATAATGTGTGCGCCATTCATATTCAGTGCGATGGCCACGTGTTGATCAAAGCCATTGGGTAAGAAACAAAATGTGTTATTGCCAGTGCGTAGTGAACAGTCAGAGTTGTGTAAACTATTAATAGTCAGATGTGCGTTATCCGTTTCCGTTGCGTAATATTCATACAGGAGAATAATTTGTAACTTAATTGTGAATACTAGAGCTCATTTTACTCGATAAATAAGAATGAATCCACTCGCTTGGCAGACCACTCATATTGCAGGCCTGACTGCTTGATGCCACAGTATGAGGAGGGCATGTGGGTGTCTCGCAGTGTAATATTTTCATTGGGAAGTCTTCTGAAGCATCATTTGTCACCTCTTCAAAATGAGATATTCCGAAACAGATTTAATAACTCATGAGGCAGTTCGTGAAGTGTACCCCAAGAAAAGTGCACCTGGAAGACAGAGCAGGTAAGAGTCCATGGCGGATTGAAATACCACATGTTGCTTGATATGTCATCTGCAAAGCAAGTTACAGCCAAGTCTCTCTCTCTTTCTCTGTATGCAACGCCCTTCTTTTAAAGTGCATTTTGAGTCAGCCTGCTACTATTTTGTGACATCGTCGATTTGTGTGTGCGAAAGAGCTACTACATCTGCCTTATAGCCCTATCATGTGGGGTCGGTAAATTAATTATTTATTAGCTTCAGCAGTATTTCTGGGTCGATTCCCTGTCAGATATTTGCTTTGGAAGGAAGGTGTCTTGCATTCACCGATATCCAGCAGGTTGGCTCCAGTATATAGACCACTTGAAATGACTGTGGACTCCAACAGAAGAGTGTGTGTGTACTGATCCAGGCACCTACAGATGACGGAGTGGCTTCGTCCCGCCGTAGCCATCATTGGTTCACAACCCCACAACAGGTCACAGCAGTCGACCCACCCCACCGCCGCCCCACACTTAACACAGGGTTATTGTGCGGTTCGCCCCGACATAGTGTAACTGAGTTGAAATAAGAGGAACCAACCCACATTCGCCGAGCCAGATGAAAAACCACAGGCTGGCCAGCACACCGGCCGGACCTCAACATGAATACACCGGGCAGATTCGTACCGGGGACCAGCATGCCTTCCTGCTTGGAAAGCAGTGCATTAGACCACGTGGCTAGCCGGGCGGGTCGATAGGAAGTGTACTTAGTATAAGCGCATGTCTTAGAGCGCCGCCGTTTCTCAGGCTCTCGCTGGTGTGGCGTGGTCCAGCAGCTGACCCAGGCCCTGGCGTGTGTGGCCTGGGCAGCCTGTGGGTGTGGTAAGATGTGAGAAAGTTTTCCAGATATGTTTAAGACGTCTCTAACAGTGGAACTGCCTGTTTCCTTATGTAGTTGGAATGAAAAAAGCGCCGCAATTGTTTAAATATTCCACAAACCGTGATCGATTTCATGACAAATTCTTTAAATAAACTATTTTCGATACACCACTTTGACTCCTGATAATGTTTTTAATAAACCATACTCCACATATTGTCTAAATTGTTTAAACAATATTCCATACAATGTAATCTATCAATCAGTATTTCCAGAAGGAAGAAGGGGGCAAGGATATCAGGGATATCGATTTAATATGCTAATTAATTAGTCAATCAAATTGCTATAGTGGTGGGGGGATAGTACTTGAATAATCTGAAGCAGCTCATGAATACCGAAAGTGTTTACTACCAATTTTTTAATCATCTTAATCGATTACTCAATTAATTTGATATTAGAAGTGGTTATGGTTTCTGAGAGGACGGAAGGTGTAGAAGTGACATGGAAAACCACTTAACTGAAAAATAGGTTAAGGAGCTGTAAATCAAAAGGATGGATTATCGCCAGAGGATCATACTCCTCTTAGCAGAACGATAGGTTAAGCAGTTGTCAATCAGAAGAGAACAATAGGTTTGCCCCTGAATGTGTACTTGCCCCTGATGTAGGCAGCCCACAATGTACGGTGACACCGCTATTGACCTACTACTGAGAAGATGTAGTTCAGCAGCTCAAACCTAGCAGCAAACACAAATCTCCCATAGTTTGTAAGCTACAGCTAGAGAGTGTACATTAATAGGTCATGTCAATATCAGCAATACTTCTGAAAATGTAGGCTTTCTAAGTTGGTAAAGGGGACATTGTACGTGAAATTCGTTGAAGTTTGACATTTTCTGTTTTCTACTCCATAATGTACTTTGGTCTTTCCTGAACATTTTGGTATATAATACATAAAAATCATACAATTGTGAGACCTTCAAATAACATTTTGAATGTTGACGTGTGACTGTCAAATTTCGTGGCTATGAATATACTGCCACAGTTGAGCAGTTATATCCTGCGAACTACACAGTTGCTTTGATTTGTGCCTACTGCTACGCCTCAGAAGTTGGCATTACGAATGAACAAATGAGTCCTTTGTTTCTGATACTGTCTGATGGCAAGACAATAAAATGTGCTGGAAGACTAACGGACAAAGTAATTTATGAATTACAGGAGTATTATGGGAAGGCCATTAGAGATAACTGTGACAATTTAGAGAAGATGAAAACAGCTGTGTGGAGCACTTTCTTTCATCTAATATTAACTGGCTCTGAGCACTATGGGACTTAACATCTGAGGTCACCAAGCCCCTAGACTTAGAACTACTTAAACCTAAATAAGCTAAGGATATCACTCACATCCATGCCCGAGGCAGGATTCAAAGCTTCGATCGTAGCAGCAGCGCGGTTTCGGACTGAAGCGCTTAGAGCCGCTCGGCCACAGTGGCCGGCGCACCCTTCATGGATTTAAACGTAAACATTCTCTTCCTTTGGCAGTAAAGGTGGCAATCAAAGCTATTTACAGACATTTGGCAAATCCTGAACTATTAAAGAAGTGTTTACATGGGAACATCCAGAATGTGAATGAGCCTTTCATTAATGTTGTGTGGTGCCATGTGTCTAAAAATGTATTTGGTGGCCTTATGACTCTAAAGTTAGCAACGTCTGATGCTGTAATAATTTTTAATGGTGGGAACTATGAAAGACTTAAGGCTATGGAGAAGTTAGGGGTAAGATTCGGACAGAACACAGCTAAAGGACTGTGGGAACTGGATGAGCTTCGTGTACGTGAAGCAGAGTTAGCTGCTCAGTAAATTACAAAAGGAGCAAGAAAGAAAAAGGAGGAGGCAAGCACAGGGCTGTTTTGACACTGAAGAAGACACAGACTATGGGCCAGGGCATTCTAGTGCATAAAAGACGCAGATGTGTAAGTCTGTATAAGAATTTGTAATAAAAAAAGCTTTAAATCTCAATACCTTTTAACTACATTTTTTGCAACAAATGAACCGTTTTCTAAAAAAGTACTGATGGTAGAGACATGAAATTTTCACAGCATGCCAAGTGTGAGATTCAACTTATATGGAACTAGAAAAATAAAAATATCCTGAGTTGTTTTGTTTTTATGTTACTTATTTACAAAATTCTGTCAAAAAAATTGAGTGTCGGAAAAAAAAGATAAGATGCCCCACAGTAGAATTGTAGTTGTTTTGTTTTCTTTGTTTTTTTTTTTCACTATGGGACTTAATATCTGTGGTCATCAATCCCCTAGAACTTAGAACTACTGAAACCTAACTAACCTAAGGACATCACACACATCCATGCCCGAGGCAGGATTCGAACCTGCGACCGTAGCATAGAATTTTAGTAATAATTCTAGTACAGTGTATATAGAAAGGTGCATTCAATAATTATTGAGGATTGTAAATCGGTGTCTTAAAATGTTTCTAAGATCATCGGTCACAAAATTCGATAATTAACATTGGCGGCATAGGACGTATAATGTCCCCTTAAAAAAAAAAAAGGATCAATCAGAGTAAAGCAAGATTGACCCCAATCTGCTAGATGGAAATCAATGGAGAGGTAAAAACCGTAACGTTGTGGACAACATTGCTTACTACCTTAATGGCACTGTGTCATAAAAAAGAGTTGTGTGTCGGCCTCGTGATAACCTATTCAACAATACAACAAAAAATTAATTTTTTCCTCATCTTACTCACTTTCCTAGAAGCCTTGTAGCTGTCTCTCCACCCTCCTTCTTTACTCTCTTTACTAAGCGATTGGAATAGCTAGCGGATTGCACACCTCTCTCAAGGTTTCATGACGTTTTTGCTTCCCGTTTTCCTCTTCTAAGAGAAATTTAGTGACACTGCATAGGGTCACACATGACTGATTATGAGCAACTTTCCCTGCACCTGTGGTGCGTGAAGACTGCAGTGTCATGCTATGTAGTAAAGAGACAGACATGAGAGAACTCGAACTGAGCAGATCGGCAGGAGACAGTGCACTCGGACACCCACCCTTTTGGAGCACAGGGGTGGAATCGCCCAGCGATCACAATGAGAATACTTTTATGAACAGGTGCTACGTTGTCTTGCGGAAGCTCTACAGGCAAAAAAAGAATGAAAATCAAGGATATAATTATATAATTGGGAGAGAGAGGGTGGAGATAGATAACAGTACAGGGTGACCGAAACTTGTTTGCAGTAAATATGTAGAAGATGCGGGTATCAGAGATAAACAGAGCAGTACAAAATCGATTTTGGGGTTGAAAACCAACTTCAACAAAACTTTGCTGTTTTATGCTCTTATTTAGGTTATCTTATTTCTGAGTTTGATTTTTTTCATAATTTATTTCTTTTTCAAATATATCATCTTTATTTAGATTTACCAGTTTACAATTGTGGCAATATTCTCAAACATGAAATCAGCTATTTTACCGATATTTTACAACTTTCATGTCAAAGACATTTGAGTTATAAATTGTCTGTGTAGACTCTTATTTTTTAAAGAACCGAACCCACATGTGGTAAACAGCTTCAAACTTCCGATTACTTTACAAATGAGTTAGTGAGTTAAATATTTTACGTTCAGCATGTAAGCGACAAAAAGTTTATGAAAGGTTTAAAGTGATGTTTAAAGTTTGTTGCAAGTCGGTAAGCGTTCTCATTAGCCAACATTGCATGTGAATAGTATAGATAATTTGCGCCACGTATTAAGCGAAAACTACTTTTCAGAAGTCGTATCTCCTGAACTATTTCCCATACAGTGATTTAATTTCGCCAGTACTTTCAGTGGCATATGTGGATACTTTGTGCGTGATGTGCTGCGAATACATTAAGTAGTAAAGAAATGTCATACTTGATGCCAAAGTCTTACTGCATCATCATCATCATCATCATCTTGCACAGTTTCCAGCCCCAGGATGGGTCGGTTTTGAACAGAAGTCTCACCATCTAGTCCTGTTTTCCCACCATCATCCTGTGTTCACTCTGGTCCAGTCCTTGCTTCTTTTTTCAACACACTCCTTCACTCGCCGATAGTATAGAAAGCGATAAACTTCTGTCATTTCATCATTTTGGTAGAGGATGCAAGTTCGAAAAAGTATCGTGAAATTTGAAATTATGTGTAAAGTTTGCTGCAGGTCACTAAGCGCTGTCATTCTCAAACATATGGTGAATATAGCAAGAGTATTCGAGCGCAGTGCTTTACGCTGCGTCAAAACTTATGTAGGGTTTCCAACTTAAACGATTGTCTTGCTGTGTAAAAACCTTTAACAAAAGATTATAGCTCTTAATGAATAGGTTATAACAGCATTTTAACTTCTTAAATCCGGTCAATAATCATATGAAACACTGAAAAACAAAATTTTTGTTGCACCTTCAAGCTGCTACTTAGATAATCAGCGAATCGGACTGGTTTATATGAACTGGATTAGCCGTCGGGTAATATACGCTGTAGAGCCAAAGAAATTGGTACAATTGCCTAATATTGTTTACGGCCGCCGCGAACACGCGGAAGTGCCGCAACACGACGTCGCATGGACTCAATTAATGTCTGAAGTAGTGATGGAGGGACCTGACACTATGAATCCTGCAGGGCTGTCCATAAATTCCTAATAGTTGCCTTCTTGGTGTAATGTGATTATCATTAGCCGTGATTCATAAGGAATCTGCCACTTCGGGGCCATTCTCAATTACTTTCGCGGCATGTTATACCGTCATGCAAACGAAAGTACAAGTGAACAGAAATGTAAACAATCTACCTCTATATAGCCATGCGGTCTACTCGCGCCAACTGGCGTGTTTAGTAGAACTGCTTGGACAGGATACGTCGGTTTACATAAAACGGAGCAACACTCATATGTTCCAATATTTATGTGTATGTACAATAATTAATCATACAATACTGTACGTGTCATTATTAACCGTTATTTGAGCTTGCTATTCCGTATTCTAACCAATAACTCACATATATCATTTCCATCTTGCTCCGTTGCAATACGCAGCATGGTGTTTCCAAATTTGTGGAGAGCAGTGTACGTAAAAAGGCAGAATACGACGCTACAGTCGGCAACGCCTACAGAAGACAGGTATCTGGAGCAGTTGTCAAATCGATTACTGCTGCTACAATGGCAGGTTACCAAGGTTACCAAGATTTAAGTGAGTTTTAACATGGGCACGAGCGATGGGACACAGCCTAAAAAAAAAAAAAAAAAAAAAAAAAAAAAAACCGTTCAAATGGCTCTGAGCACTATGGGACTTAACATCTTCGGTCATCAGTCCCCTAGAACTTAGAACTACTTAAACCTAACTAACCTAAGGACATAACACACATCCATGCCCGAGGCAGGATGCGACCGTAGCAGTCGCGCGGTTCCGGACTGCGCGCCTAGAACCGCGAGACCACCGCGGCTGGCGACACAGCCTCGCCGAGGTAACAATGAAGTGGGGATTTTCCCGTAAGACCATTCCATGTGTGTACCGTGAATATCAGGAATCTTCTACAACATCAAATATCCGACATAGGAGGGCGGAAAAAGATCTTGCAAGAACGGGACCAACGACGATTGAAGAGAATCTTCTTCCGAATATCACCAGTGGGGCCGCCAAGTTTAACGTCGCCATCCGACGGACTATCACCACCAACACTGTCACATGCCATCACATTATGTGTCACAGCGGAGACACAATGTACGAAATTGGCGCAAAAACAAAGGGAACCAGTGCCCCGCCCCACCCCCGCTGCTTTCAGATCACTTCAGTAATCGTTCACAGATCTTAACTGATCTGGGACAAATTATTAAGTAGAAGAGACAGCACAAGACCCTTAAGCAAAATTACCGCACTCGCATAAGCCGTTTAATGTTAACCTGGAGTGGAAAAGAAGAAAAAGGACGAAAATAGAGTAGAAAAACTACATAGTGTTTCGGAAATAAATGTGGAAAGAAACGAACTGTCAGCTTCCACTTATTCCTTCGGAAAAAGGGACATGTCAGAGAAATGCATCATGTCTGAGGAAAAAAGCACATGACGAGTCACGAAGCTTTTAGTTTTCATTAATGACCACAACTCAGGTCACGGACAACAGCTGCAGGTAGTAGCCACGACAGTAAATTCTTCCGTTAGGAAATTCCCGGACGATGTTCGTAGAAACTACGCGCAATAGGATATATACTCTTACTTGTTAAAAAGAAATCTGCCAAGCAGAAGAAGACTGGGATTCCATCAAGTGAGGCTTAGAGTCTAATAAAATCGCTTACATACTGTCACAATTTCTCAAGCATACTTTGGCTGGAAGAACAATAAAAAGCGGTTCGACCGATTATTACAAAAGACATTTCCCAAATACAATGCGAAGACAATTTTATTTGTTCAGTAACTAACAAAAAACGTTGGAAATTTGTTCGATATTAGTGGATGTCTAACAAAACATCCTCATTTTTTGGGGGAAAGGTGACAGTTGTATTCTTTCATGTACGAGTACATCGTTGTGAAGACAATGAAAACATCCGTCTTCCAAAGCCTAGCACGTTATCAGCGCTGTAAAGGAAGCAAACCCACACACCGCAATCAAAATTTTTCGAACCAACTCCATAGGTGTAAAGATACTACATATCATCGTATATTGGTCAATTGTTGACAGTGTGAACACGTTTCAGATTACTAACAACTTGACAGTCAGTGGAAAGCAATCTGATTATAC